>NC_054701.1:68080978-68105978 GCF_016097555.1 Gigantopelta aegis | reverse complement strand
CATCATACACTAACCAGTGATTCCCAAATACCAAATCAAATCTATGCACTGTTCTATCTTTGAGAAAATTAATATACTTTCAATCAGTATACCCCGTAACTCAATGTTAACGTTTAAGCCCAGTTCTCACTTGAACGATTTTTCGTACAACTGCGGTGCGACTAAAAGATTGTACAGCCGTGCGATTCCCGTACGAATTACCTAGCGCCCCCCCCCCCCCCCCCCCCACCGCGCAGTCTCACTTGTGCAACTGCCATGCGACTGCCTTTCTGCACCGGGCTCGCATACGCTCGCATGAGATTTGCACAGGTTGCACGACAGTTGCACGGAAGTCTGATGGATGTCGCACGGGAGTCGCAGGGGGTCCGCTGGGAGTCGCACATCTCGGCTCCCTTAAGACTCACGTACGACTCCCGTGCGACCTATCATACTGCCGTGCGACTGCTGTGCAACCTCTATGCGACCAATGCGAACTGTGCGAACCTAGTGATAGCCGTACGATAATTTTAAACATTTGAAAAATGTCGCACCGGCATGCGACATGTCCGAAATACACACGACACCCCTACAACGTGTGCGAATCATCAACATACTGCCGTGCGACTCCCGCACGCCCTGTACGATTTGGTGGTCGCACGGAATTCGCATAGAAAATCGTTCAAGTGAGAACGGGGTTTTAGGAATAATCTGGCTGGGTCCTGGCATGATCATTCACTTTAATAATAAGCACGTGAACATTTTCCAGCTCTGATGGCTCGTGTCAGCTTTGGTTTCCTTAGAGTTTGAGTCCTTGGGAAGAGTACCTGAACCTTTGTTAAATACAAGCAGTGGCATAGACGGGAGGGGGGGGGGGGGGGGGCACGGAATCCATAATATTAAAATCTCCACCATCTCCATCTTGTGTATGGCAAGTCCTAATAGGGAAACTGTACCTTATTTGGGTCCCTTCTTTCACCGCTTCTGCTTCAGTCCATGCTTTCTCCTTCAGATCCAAGTCATTCCATAGTCTCAGAACACCGTCCTCGCCCAAAGTAACCAACAGATTGAAATCTGACGTGGCAGCAAACACGACATTGTTTGAATGTTTTGCAATACTTCTTCTATAGTTCTCATCATTTAGACCCCTCACAACGACATTCTGCTTAGACGGGAAGAGGACATATCTGCCATCTCCAGTAACACAATATGCGGTCGGGGAATCATCAGCATAACCTCTGAAACGTCTTTTCTCCTCCAGATTTTCAGCATCCAGAAACAGAATTTCGTTTTCGTGCATGTTGGCCACAATGATAGTCATCCCATCTGATGTGAATGTCATACACTGTATCTGATAGCCGAGAGCATCTGGGTTGTTTGGAATGTTGAAGATTGGAAATACACGCCGCGTTCGAGCAAGCTTATCCCTGATGGAAAATGATCTCAAATAAAAGTGAGCTTCATCTGTTACTGCCATAAATCTGGAACTTCCTAGAAAAATATAAATATAAATTTAATTGGTACTAGTATCTTAGAAAAATAATGTAACTGTGTTGCTAAAAGTTTAATAATTAAGAAAGCTGCTCATAAATAAAATATGGGTTAAAATGCATAATAATACAAACGGTTGTTGGGAATACTATTATGTTTTGGATAAACTCGTATTATTTAGTATAAATATAATGGCTAAAAAGAAATATTGTAACTTGGAATATCGAAACCTCATATATATCTGAATACTTGATTTTTATGTCAAATCTGATCATATAAATATATGCATTCAAACTGACTTTAGCTAGAACTCAAAACATGTCATTGGTGAACAAAATGACCTCCACTCAAAGACATTCTTTAAATGAGCACGAATAATGTGACAACAATGTCATTTTACTATATTATGACAATCAAATAATTGTTTCTCACATTTAGTACCTTAGGAAACATTTCTGAACACTTCTACATCCTCTGAATTTAAAAATGTGAGACAAGAAACACATTCCTTTCCTTTAATATCAAGACTGACCTGCGCACAGGGATTCAAGTCCCAAACGTCCTCTTTCTAGACTGCCTATATCTCTGTTTTGAGACTTCTTGAGTGTTTTTGCATTGTAGAGATTCCAAACAGAATTGCTGAAGACACCAATATACGCATTGCTGACTAGTTCGTTGCCCTGTGCATCCCCACCAACACACACGGCTGGGTCATCCAGATGGTTTTCTTGAAAGGAAAACGTCTCAACGTTACGTCCCGTGTTAACGTCATAAAGTAAAAGGTTAGCTTCTGTTACCACGACAACGATCTGGTCATTGTAGGCAAGGAGGCACTTGTTTGGTTTTGGTGTGTTATGATCAAAGGCATCAAGAGGAACGTCAACAGACCTCACAAGTTGGCCACGCCTGATGTCCCAGACCTTTAACTGACCATCGCAGCAAACTGTAATAGTAAAATGTATTAAAAAAGTAAAATGTGTTAAAAAACTATTGGAATTGTTTTCCTGAACTGCAATGACTCATGTTAGTCGTAGACAGTGTAAAATATTTTTGGCTGTTTTAAAAGTTAAATAATACATTTTACAAACTCAGGACTGTCCCTTTAAATAACTAATTTCGTAATGGATGATATCTGGGAGTCTCATAATTTCAAAGATTCAGCTACGTATTCAGGTAAACACAAAGACACTCGAGTCAAACATTAACTTTATCAAACTAGTCTTTGGAATGGTAGTCCTCTTACAAAGGAAGACGTATCATCCTGAGGAATAACAGTTCTAGAGACAAGACACTTGGCGGCAATGATTCATGGAACCTTACCAAAACATCCTTGTACAGAGATATGATTTTGAATACTATACGTCAATAGCTGTGTCAATTGGATTAATATAAATGGGAAATGATAAACAATCTCACACCAGTGTATCACTCACATGTTATGGCTGTATCTCCAGATTTTGACAAGTCAAAACCGACCACTTGAGATGTGTGTGCTGGAAGAGAGTGCGTTAGACCCATCTCTGAGACTTCAAGTTGGGTGTCACTGGATACCAACACCGGGAACGGAGCTTTGTGACATTTCTCCAGAAGATCCTTCAGCTTTGTTGATGCCTACAATATAAATCAAACACAAACTGACGGGATAGAAAGTGAGTGAAACAAAAATACCACACAGGGTCTCACTGATGTGGAAGCAATCACGACTTCGCCTAAAACGTCCTTTCGGTTCTGCCTTATGCAGAGATACCATTTTGATGACTTAATGTGGTTTTGTCATACAGATTTACATGTATGTCATCTGGATTGTGGACAATAGGAACTTCATTCGTATCTCAGCACCTATTCCTGTCCAAAGTGCACTGGTAAGCTCACGGGATAGGAAGTGAAGTGAAGTGAAGTGAAGGACTTTACGTGCACATTCAGAGCAAGCTGTTGTAGCGCACACCTATACTGGGCACAGGGACCGGCCTTGGCCGGATCTTGCCTGTCCAGGACAGGCAAAAGGATGGGGGGGGGGGGGAGGGTCTTAGAGAAGGGACGCCTGCACTGGCAAATGCAAGGGAGCACCAGAAGTCCAAATATTGGTGACAGGCGGAGTGTATTTGGTGCTATGGAATTTTGAATGTCCCGTAGGATTATGTCAAAAGAGAAAGAGGTGCGCGTTTTCATGAAGGAAATTTAGCGCAATTTTGATGGTCGTTCTAATTGAAACAGTGAGGAGAGCTAATAGGTTTCGCTTTTAGTATTCCGAGAGTAGCTCTTTCGGGATAGGTGTAAGGTACACAATTTGTACTGATCATTGTAACATATCAATGAATATTTATAAAACTATCAAAGACATCGATAGTGTAGTGGTTATACTAAGTATTGGGGTTTGCATCCCTGTTCCGGCTCCCATGCATGGTCTATGTTTTAAGAACTCATTTGGAAGCTAAAAGGCAACTGCACTGACATTTCTCTCATTGTGAATAAATGTTAACCACTGTCCTTCACAGACAGCACAAAATATCGATATATATATATATATATATATATATATATACCCAGGATAGTGTGCGTGTACCTGACTGACTATAAGCATGGACATCAAGTTAAAACGAAATAAATGCAATCACATGTCTGAGACTGTTAAGATAATTGGCAGAAGTAACCAATATGGTGGAGGAGATACTTATATTTGATTGTTTAGATTATCCATACTTTTTACATTTATCCGAAGTGTTTCTGGTCATCCAGGTTTTTGTAATACCCCGAAATAAATTTTCTCATAATTCTTAAAACGCACGTGCGTCTGAGAAGAAACGGTTATCGTGTCAAACTTTAATCTATTTTTAGACGTTATATCCCCGTTTAAAGCTCAGAGACTTTAGTTTCACTCTATTATATCTTCATATAAATGTGTTACAGGTTTGTAGATTAACCGAACTTAGTGTCCATTTCCATCATTTTCATTATCATTTTCACGTGCTAAAACCAGGGTCTGCTTCTTTAACTGGATATTAACAAAACGTCAAGCACATGAGAGTTTGTCAAACATGCCTGGAAATAAATCATGATTGTCGCCATACACATCAACATCGTCATCATTGTATTCATCATCATCATCATCATCATCATTATAAATATGAACATATATGACAAACCAGTAGACATGGAAGAGTAAAGAAATGGTAATTTCGCTGTGGTTAGGAGTTGTTTCATTCAGAGTTTTTAAGTTAAAAAAGAAAACAAGAAAAGTTAATTTTAAAAAGTACCCCTCCACGTTCCAAATATGAATAAGACATGTAGATTATTAATATATTGATTTCGTAAGTCAACAGTTATTAAAAGTTTGTTTGTTTAACGACACCACTAGAACACATTGATTTATTAATCATCAACTATTGGATGTCAAACATTTGGTAATTTTCACATAAGTCTTAGGGACGAAACCCACTACATTTTCCATTGGTAGCAAGGGATCTTTTATATGCACTTACAGGATAGCACATACCATGACATTTCACATACCAGTCGTTGTGCACTGAATGGAACGAGAAATGGCTCAACTGGGATCGATCCTAGACCGACCGCGCACCAGGCGACCACTTTTCTACTGGGCTACGTCCCTTCATATGTCAAGGGAACATAGGGACCTTTACCGTATCATTTCTACTGCGCTACGTCATTTCATATGTCAAGGGAACATAGGGACCTTTACCGTATCATTTCTACTGCGTTATGTCCCTTCATATGTCAAGGGAACATAGGGACCTTTACCGTATCATTTCTACTGCGCTACATCGCCTTCATATGTCAAGGGAACATAGGGACCTTTACCGTATTATTTCCGTCAGACAAACGCAGACGTGCGATTAGTTGAGCCGGCAGCTGATTGGAGTCGTTCTGCAGCGCTCTCTGCGACACCTGGAGCACCAGTTTAATTTGCTTGAAATCCTCCTCATTTTTAAATTTTTCAACAGCATCCACAAAATCGTCCAGCAGAAATCTGGAATGTAAAATACAGAAAAACATCATAGCATAATCTCGCAAAGTCATACAAGAATTGTCTGAAAAATTAAGTGGCACTTCACACATTGAATTAAAGCTGAACTATCACCTCCCCATCGTTCAAAATATTTTACTAACGCAAACAATATTCAATAAACTTGTGTGTGCTTGCTGTTGGTGAATATCGTTTTGTTAAAATGATGACATTGTAACCATTGTTTTTAGTGCTTTTGGTGTATTGATAATGCTAATAACATATTTCAGTGTGACAACCCCTTATACTGAAGATAGCAGCCAACATAGACTGAACAATGGTGCATCAAGTGAAGAAATGTAAATTGGGTGATCTATTCTAAATGCTTAAAGGGACATTCCTGAGTTTACTGCATTGTAAGATGTTTCCGACTAATAAAATATTTCTACGATTAAACTTACATATTAAATATATTTTCTTGTTTAGAATATCAGTGTCTTTATATTCAATGTGTTTCTGGTCGTCTTAATATTTGTAAGAAGTCCAAACTGGATTTTGTCTTCAAATAATTTCGTATGTACCCAAAAAATTTTTTTTTAGGAAATAAAATGAAATTTAACCTAATACAAATATTAGAACGATCATAAACACGTTTAACATGCAGCCACTAATATTTTATGCAGAAAAATATATTTGATAAGTAATTACAATCGTTAAAAAGTCTCTGTTTGTTGATAACATCTTAAACATTGCAGCAAACTCAGGAAATAAATATTTTTAAGTATTCTAACGATGGGTCTTTCAAGCCTTCTGACAACCTTCTGGGTTGGTCACTACAATGGATTCTACTTTAGTTACAGGACATACCTGATGCCAACATGTTCCAACTTGGCCAGTAGGAAATCCAGGTTGCACAAACATTCGGAGGCCAATTTCTCCGAATCTCCGGTAGCTATGAGACACCAAGGAAGATTGTTCACTTTTCTAAAGTTACATTTGTCGTCAAAAAACAATGGTTGTTCTGCCACCTTACGTTTTGCCGCGACATCTTCGACAGAACCCTCCTTATTCTTTTTCTTGTACGGCTTTTTGTTGTCACCTAAAGAAGAAATAAAATAATTCACATCTTCAATGGAACACACGACGAATAAGGGACTCTAGGGTAAGAGAAATGTGCTGCTTAGAAGAAACAATCTGTGTTCTGTCATTAAGCATTTATATGCATCCATGTGTAACGTTGTTATATTTGTTCCAAACAGTTTATAATCATACAATTATATCAGACTTTTACCAGTGAGGTTTTCACACATTTCCATTTCTCGCTCCAGCCAGTGCAGCACGACTGGTACATCAAAGGCCGTGGTATGTGCTATCCTGTCTATGGGATGGTGCATATAAAAGATCCCTTGCTGCTAATCGAAAAGAGTAGCCCATGAAGTGGTGACAGCGGGTTTCCTCCCTCAATATCTGTGTGGCCCTTAACCATATGTCCGACGCCATATAACCGTAAATAAAATGTGTTGAGTGCGTCGTTAAATGAAACACTTCCTTCCTTCACACATTTCCATAAAATCAGACCAGCCTATTATTAAAGAATTTGTATCAGATCTTACCGAGTACAAACACAATATGTACAAACTTCTTGCGAAATGTATACAACATTTTTGACAGAGAATGCTCTAAGGTTCATTTTATTGAATTTTAAGTTCACTTTGAATAATTTTATAAGAGGTGAAGGGAACGCGTGAAATAAGTGAGGCTCATGAATAAATGGGACCATCCACCCAGACGAACTGCACCGGCCTCACTAAAGTAGTGGTTAAGCCAACATGCGTAAAGTTGATAGGAACTGGGTTCGCATCCCAGGCCCGTAGCCAGGATTTTTAAAGGGTGGGGAGGGGGTCGTTTAGGCTTATGGTGAGGCCTCACACGATGGTGCTTCGCGAGTTGCTTAGGGGAATCCGGGGGCATATTACCCCCCCCCCCCCCCCCCCCCCCCTCAGCTAGCTACGGGCCTGCATCCAGTTATCGGCTCCTACGTAGAATGATTTTAACGTCTCCATGTCAAGATGCTTTTGGCATACAAATTCTTTTTATTGCTTTAAAGGAACTATCCTGAGTTTTCAGCTCTAGCAAGACTTCTGTTTGTACCCCCTACCCCCCCCCCCCCCAAAAACAAAAAAATAAACAAACACACCGGGTTTTTTCCTGTTTTTAAAACATATGTTACCTTTAAATAGAAAGTATTACACGAATAATTACATGTAGAATAACCTTTAGCAAAATTATTGAAATTTCCTTTGGCCGTTTGAAAAAATAATAAATTTATATGTATGAATTTATCTTAGACAAAAATCGATTTTGCGAATCTACTAAACAATACGATGTCCAGAAATGCATTGGTTATAGAAATATTTATATTTTAATCAAGAAAATGTAAGTAAATTGTAATTTTAATTACGTAAAAATATTTTATTTGACGTAACCCAGTGGTAAAGCGCTTGCTCGATGCGCGGTCGGTTTAGGATTGATCCCTGTCGGTGGGCACATTGGGCTATTTCTCGTTCCAGCCAGTGTACCACGACTGGTATATCAAAGATCAAAGATATGTACTACCCTGTCTGTGGGATGGTGCATATAAAAGAACCCTTGCTGCTAATCGAAAAGAATAGCCCATGAAGTGGCGACAGCGGGTTTCCTCTTTCAATATCTGTGTGGTCCTTAACCATATGTCTGACGCTATATAACCGTAAATAAAATGTGCTGAGTGCGTCGATAAATAAAACATTTCTTTCTTTCTTTATTAAAATGGCATTACCACTACACAGATTGTTCTCCCTGTATCCCATTGAATTACCTTCCCGGGGGGGGGGGGGGGGGGGGGGGGGAGGAGGCAAAAGCAAAAATTAGACAATGACAAAGGATCAAACTTGATACATTTATATGAAAGGTATAACTGATAAGTAATTTGGGCTAATAGTTATCTTGCTGGGCTGATGTAATTTTGCAAACCCACTAGCCCCGTGGCTAGTGACTTTTCAAAACACTTGCCTAGCCCTGCAGATTGTCTTCGGTAATTAGATGAAATCTGACAGTATTCACTGTTTGAATCTTAATTAGACATAAGTATAAGACGAAGTTAAAATGAAATGATCTCCAGCTGTCGTCTGATAGTCTATGCCAGCTCAAATTGTTGTATAATGTATTTGAAATTCATACCTGCCCAAGTCCCAGCAAAGAAGTCTGCGAGTCCTTGGTAAATGCCTTGTCTGAAATTTTCGTCACTGCAATATCTCTTTTGCGACACCTCTCTGAAGTGGTGGTGATTCCACAGCATTACTGGAGTTCCTTCCACTTCCCTCTGGGCTGTTATGATGCAAACATTATTGATATAAAATGTGGAGGTTTTTTTTGGGTTAAAAAACAAAATATTACAAGTGTAGCACACAACATTGCATTATGTCATTATAGTTATCATGATCAAAACCGTATCTCCGCACAAGTCGCAAGCGGGTTAGCAAGGTTGTGATTGTGTGCACTACTCGCTGTCAGGTGCTTCGTGTTCAGGAGGACTGCCACACATCATAACACTACATCCTTTCGCCGTCTTTAAGAAGACTACCACCCCAAACCTGCACCTGAGAGAGAGAGAGAGAGAGAGAGAGAGAGAGAGAGAGAGAGAGAGAGAGAGAGAGAGAGAGAGAGAGAGAGAGACAGAGAGAGAGAGAGAGAGAGAGATATGATGATGATGATGATGATGATGATGATGCATTCATGAATGACGATGATATCAGATGTTCACAAAATGTTTAAATTTCATCAGTTTCGTCAACTAGACATGCTTCATAACTTAGGGTACAAAATCTTTATTTCAGGCCATTCGTAACCCTATCTGGATGTACTCTTTGCAGTGGTTGACCCGAGAAGATGTAGTTGACCTTGTATGCTATATTTTGTGAAAATTGAGATACAAAAGCCACTTTCTGGGTACAATAGACGATTACTAAATTCATTTACAAAATGTTTCTGAGTACTAAACTACCTACCAATATAGCGATCTAGCTCACTGCGCAGGCGAACAAGAATTAAAGGTGGAAGTCTTCGAACTGGAGGTTCCCAGTAGACATACAACTCGTCCAGGACTTCATCCACGCAAGACAATATGTCCTCCAGCTCTGACTCACTGAGTCCTCTTTTCGCTAAATAACAAAACATTTAAACAAGACTTACATTTACATTAAAAATGCATACCCCAAAAATCCCCATAAAAAACAACACAAAAAAACAACAACCAACCAAATACCAAAAACAAACCAAGAAGCAGAACAGCGATATCGAGTCTTATCCGTCTGGTTATAAAGGGCATTTTATAGCTAGAAAATGGCACCTTGTAATACAGTCAAAACTGTCTTAAGCGGTCACACAAGGCAGCAGATAAAGGTGGCCGCTGATTACAGGTTGCCACATACAGAGCCTTCAAAACATTTGTTTTTTCTTGTTTTACCGTCTGTACTTCTAATTAATGGATGTGTGCGTCACAGTTGACTATAAATTAACTTTTGACATGCTATTAAATGGATTAATTATTGGAATGTATTAAATTAACCATTCTCAACACGTTTGGCTGTATTTTTATTCTTTTTCAGGGGAACTGCTGCCTACCATGCCTCTGTCCCTGCTCTTGTCTCCGCCCCCGATAGATACATACCAAGCGTAAGATATCCCAATGCATGAGCAACAAGTTTGCGACCGTGTGTTTGTTCTATATGCGAAAAAAAGGCTCCAATGGCTTCCTCTATCGTATGCTGCAGGACGCTTTCTCGGACTGGCATGTAGCTGGTCCATTTGTAGACCTCGTCGAATGTCAATCTCAAAAACAGAGGCAAACAACAAGCGTCCAAAGCCGTTTTCATGATCTTCATTTGTATATCGGTTAACGTGCGTTTCCCTGAAAACCATTCCTCGAACGTTTTGGTAGCATCTTCAAGGGTGAAGGCTTTAATTTCTATTAGAGGCGACTTGCCGAGCGATGTCTACAGAAAAAAAGACAAAGTACCGATATTACGAAGCCTGGTTTTCATAGACGCATGTGATCAAACATTGTATATGAATGCAGTAAATTATGTAAAAGTATGTAAAAAAAATCGTCTTAAAGGGACATTCCTGAGTTTTAAGATGTTCGACTAACAGAGACTTTTTAACGATTGTAATTACATATCAAATACATTTTTCTGCATAAAATATTAGTGGCTGTATATTAAATGTGTCTCTGATCGTTCTAATAGTTGTACGAGGTTAAATTTCATTTTATTTCTTATTGTATTAGTCGGAAACATCTAACAATGCAGCAAACAGACTAACATCAAAGGAACAGGTTAGAAATATATATGTAGTTACACGCGTGTAAGACAAAAATAGGCTTTGTAAATTCGGTCCATTAAAGGGACATTCCTGAGTTTGATGCATTGTAAGATGTTTCCGACTAATACTTTACTAATACTATTTCTACGATTAAACTTACATATTAAATATATTTTCTTGTTTAGAATATCAGTGTGTGTATATTCAATGTGTTTCTGGTCGTCTTAATATTTGTAAAAAGCCCAAACTGAATTTTGTCTTAAAATATTTTAAGAAATAAAATGAAATTTAACTTAATACAACTATTAGAACGATCGAAAACACATTTAATATACAACCACTAATATTTTATGCAGAAAAATATATTTGATATGTAATTAAAATCGTTAAAAAGTCTTTGTTAGTCGATAACATCTTAAAACTTGCAGCAAACTCAGGGATGTCCCTTTAGTATGAATGGCCCAAAGAAATCTACATGCATTTACAAACACATACATACATGTGTATTTGCATGTTTGTGTACATGTATTTGTATGCGCGCGCGTGAACAAACACACATCATATGTATATGCAAAATTACATGCATCCATTATGTATTACAGAAAAGATCAGAAACAAGTGTGGGAAGTTTTTGTGTTATGCAAATTAAGCCAGCATATTTATAATATACGGGTGCCGTGGTGGACACTGAAAGATATATCTTCCTGTGCCAAACCCCATGTCTTTAAACACGTAATCATGTAACCATACCTTTAGCTTGGGAAAGATGCTGTCAGCGGTCGTTGTTGATATCACCATCTTTACGTTGTCCCCAAGTGGGTCGGGGATCCATTTAAAGTTCATGGCCTCCTCCAGAGGGTCCAGTTGCTCAAACGAGTCGAGAAATATAAACAGTTTCTTGTCTGGTGTTGCAGACTTTATGCTTTGCTTGAACGCTTCACACAACTTGTCATATTCCTGTAAACAAGTGAAGAAATGAGTGTCTAAACCCATCTGTTTATTTAGTAACAAAGGACGTATACTGCCAAATATATTTTTAGATATCATATAATTGAACTATGATAACCTTTAACAGGTTAAGATATACTTTCAAATTTTCTAAACTTAAAAGGTATTTTTCACTCCCTTCTTCGACCCAGGCTAATGACACAATACATGAGTTAAGAGATTTAAAGTTACAACACGATATAAACTAAAACAACAATTTTAAGGTTTACTTTGAAGTAATGCCACTAAAAATGTGATCAAATCAATTACTAAATGCTAACACAACTAAACGTTTAAACAAAACACGTGTATATATCGTCTTTGAAGAAACAAATGGCCTTAGTTCAACATGACTAAACAAAGAAAGAAAGAAAGAAGTGTTTTATTTAACGACGCACTCAACACATTTTATTTACGGTTATATGGCGTCAGACATATGGTTAAGAACCACACAGATTTTGAGAGGAAACCCGCTGTCGCCACTACATGGGCTACTCTTCCGATTAGCAGCAAGGGATCTTTTATTTGCGCTTCCCACACGCAGGATAGCACAAACCATGGCCTTTGTTGAACCAGTTATGGATCACTGGTCGGTGCAAGTGGTTTACACCTACCCATTGAGCCTTGCGGAGCACTCATTCAGGGTTTGGAGTCGGTATTTGGATTAAAAATCCCATGCCTCGACTGGGATCCGAACCCAGTACCTACCAGCCTGTAGACCGATGGCCTGCCACGACGCCACCGAGGCCGGTATTGACTAAACAAAGCATCATGTCTTAGGAATGCTGATATGGCAAATACTGTTTTTATTTAATATCAGTTAGATCAATACCAAGAGTTAAAGGAACGTCTTCCTTCCTAAGTTTTGCCGTGTAACTGCAAGTAAGCTAAACTGTATAATGTATTGCAACTGGTCATGTATATATATATATATATATCTGTGTGTGTGTGTGTGTGTGTGTGTGTGTGTGTGTGTGCGTGCGTGTGCGTGTGTATGTATGTATGTATGTATGTATGTATGTATATGTATATAAAAAGAAATACTCAAGATTGCAGTTTTGAGTGGTAATTATCATTTATTTATGACATACATATTTATGATAAAACCAACCGTTGGAATATCCATGCTTTTACCATACGCCTGACAGACTTGACGAATAATACTAGCCAACAAAGTGCCAACTCGGGAACTTTCTGGTGTAGCACCAACAAATCTGAACAAAAAACCATTAAACCATTTTTTAAATACAGCCAGACCTGTCTACAGTTTGGAAATCAAGGTACAATAGATTTATTTGCAATAAATAGTAAGAGAATGAAACACAATTTATACTGTCATGGAAAAGAAAAATCATCTATATTGTGCACAGTTAGAGTAACATTAATTACGGTATGCAGGGCCATAGATATGATTTTTTGGGGGGTGGGGTGGGGGTGGGCAGATGAATTATTTGAAGGAACGAACATGGAAAGCGCAAGTCACTAGGGGGTCCTCTTGAAATTTTAAAATCTAGAGGCTCTGAAATACCATTTTACAGCCATTTCAGGGAGATTACATACTTAAAACGTCAATATCAATAATCAGTCCCTTGCACCCCCTACCCCCGTACCCACCCCCACCCCATCCATTAGCTACGGCCCTGGTATGTATAGTAAAACCATATTATGTATCATGTAATGAATCTGCCAGTCAATGACATAATTAAAGATGCAATATGAGAATTCACTGACCATTATATTGTGGTGTGCCCTATGGTGTCAGAAGTGAGATGTTTTGCTGTTGTGGTTTGCTACATGATGTCAGAAATGGGATACTTTTCTTTCTTTGGCGTCTCATTTACCTTGTGATAATAACAGCAGTTTCTCCGAACCACGACCAGCATTCTTTGGTTAGTGCGGCCATTAGCGAGGTCTTACCACTGCCAGAGACACCATGCACCAATATGGTTCGGTTTACGTCACGGACACACTTTTTCAGTTTCTAAAGAATAAAAATAAAACATTGAGAACAGGATCCCATAAAAACGATTGTTTTAGTCCAGAAATTCTGTAATTACTAATATAATGCTTTATTTATTTATTTATTTATTTACTTATTTATCAGAGATTCTTTCATAAAAGTCATTACATTTTCTAAATTTAAAAATAGAAACTTTCAGCTAGTACAAACCTTCCCCAAGAATTTCTAAAGCTCTTAAATTTTCAATATATTTTCTGGGTTAGCCTGACTCAAACCTCTCCTAAAACTTTCACTTGCTACAGTACAGATCCGCTTCCTATACAATTCACTGCATTTGCTCTGATAGGGATATAGGGGTGGAGAGGTGTGGTTTAACATGAAGTTGGCTTAACTATTTAGCTGAAGTCATATTACAAGTTATACAAGTAATTGTCCTATTAGATGTCTTGGTATACCTTCAACTCTTTGGCCCTTCCATAGAAGTCACGACATTTTTCCTGGCAAAGTCTGGTGTGTTGTGCGATTTCTTCCAGCAGTTTGTCACCAAGTTCTTTGACTTTGCTACCCTTCAGAGCCTCTTTAAACTGTTTCATGACTTTCTCTTCAAATTCAAAGCAGAATTCTCCCAAGTATTCCTTGTGTTCATCATAGGCGATTGGATCGATGGCTAAAAGATAATTAAATTGAACAATAGCATTAAAGGCGCAGACGCTAGTTTTAACCCGTAAAAAATGGACACTAAGTTTAGTTAATTTACAAACCTGTAACTCATTTGGATAAAGTTACAATAGAGTGAAAGAAGAGTCTGTGATGTTAGTTAATTTACAAACCTGCAACTCATTTGGATAAAGTTACAATAGAGTGAAAGAAGAGTCTGTGATGTTAAAACGGGAAATATCCTTAAAAATAGACTAGAACTCGAATCAATAAACCGCTACTTCTCAGACGCACATACGTTTTTAAAAATATGAAAAAAGCTGTTGGGTGGGGGTTGTTAGTATTAAAAACACCAGGATGACCAGAAACACTTCGGTTCTACGTAAATGAATAATCTAAACAATAAAATAAAAGTAATGTTTGATTTCATTGATCATAAACGGCTCAAATATTTACAAATATGCTGTAGTGTTTACAAACTAGGATATGTCCTTTTAACTGATGAACTTCCCAAAGCTGCATAGAATATTTTCAATCCGTAAACATTTACAACAGAGCAATGGCCAGTTCTGTTTCGTGCTAATGGCGTGTCATTCTTCACTTTCAGAAAACTGATCACGCTTACTTAAGTCACACACATGTACATTGTTTGGTCAATATACAGCTTTGAGATGTGATGGGGTGCTAGCCAGTTCTCGATATGAGCAGGTGTGTAATTTCTAATATGATATGTATACACAAAAACGTAACTACGTTGATTAATGAGGTTGTCTCAAGAATCCTAAACATGTCTCCATAAGCTAATGGGACGACACTTTACCGGGGCTGGGTCACGGTGGTGGATTTCTCCTAAATTTACATATGAGCGAGGCAGGATATGTTCCACTTTCATGCACACCTAATACCATCACTGGTTTAACACCAAAACTGTCTAAACTTGTATTGAGCTCTTTCTTGAGCAGGTCTAGATGTGTTGCAACTGTTCCGGTGAGGGTTTCCGATTCTTTAACAAGTGAGCTCTCAGGGTATGTAACGCACAGGTGTATCGGTAGGTATCGACGAATCATTGGCCTTACAAAAGACAACAGTCATTGCTAGATCAGTTATATCTGTTAAAAATGTATTTAGCTATTAACAGCTCAAGTAAATTTTATAAGTACTGTTGACTTATGATTCAGCTCCAACTCTGTTAAAACATGAGAAGAGATTAACTTCACTATTAAAAGTTCCACTTTAAACTCGACCGGGAGTTATTTATTTTAGGGCTACATTAAAAGAGTAGATGTGTTAGTGTTATGCATTAATAAATTACCGGTATGTTATAATATGGTTAGCAGTCACTACAGTTTTAATAATTACTTACCTTCAGGTTTCCACGATATGGAGAATGGAATGACGTTCTCTTTGGGAAGTTTCTCTGTGAGCTCGTCCACTAGATGGGTCATCAGTTTCTTGTTCCTCTCTGCCCAGTCGGAGCCATCAATACTGTCTAAAGAGAAAACGAAAGGGGCACTTTTTTAATTATGGCTATTTGTTGTCTTAACATATGGATATAATGAATATATTAACACTTGGTCTTGAGAGAGAGAGAGAGAGAGAGAGAGAGAGAGAGAGAGAGAGAGAGAGAGAGAGAGAGAGAGAGAGAGAGAGAGAGATTGTGTGTGTTTTGTGCGTATGCATACTTGAGTGAGTGTGTGTGGGTTCTTTTTTGTCCAAGATGATTTATGCATGGTCTTCTCCTGCTAACCAAATAAATCGGCAGTAGTTATACGGAATGGTACCTTGGCTTGCGAATATGAACCTAAACATAACACTGGGTTGTATTTTTCGTGAGTGGCAAATGTTCCCTGTCTATTTATAGCCATGCGTGTTACCAATACGTTACCAATATATTTATTTTTATGCTTTTTTCCCACTTCCTCTTCCAGTCCCTTGATTTGTCTCTTTAGCCAGAGACATGTATCAGCACGTTTGTCATTCTCCAGGATTCCTTGCTGAATTTCAAACTCTGTCACTACAAAAGATGAAGAAAGCAAATAAATATTCAAATTTAAAATAAAGGTAATACTGACAGAGCATGAACTTTATATTTTTAAGATTAACTAATTACATATGGCTAAGGACCACAGTCGCCGCTAGTCCATAGGCTATTCTTTTCGAGCAGCAAGGGATATTTTAAATGGACCAACCCACAGACAGGATAGTACATTACCACGGTCTTTGTTACAGGGCCGCAGCTAGCGTAAAAGTAATAGAAACATAAAGAAAATCGTCTTCTTAACCATTTGAGAAGTTTTAAGTATGCGCAGAATTCATCTGCCCCCACCCCCAACACCCCAAAAACAAAAAACAACAACATCCTAACTACAGCCCATGTCTTACACAAATTGTGGGGCACTTGTTGGAACGAAAAACAGTACCAATGGGTTGATCCCAATAAAGGAGAAGAAGGAATGAAAAAGGTTTCTTACCCCCGATTATGAAACGCTCGTCTTGAAAAGCCTGTTTGGCTGCATCAATGAGAATATTAACTATCCTATCGCATGTCTTGTTCCAGTTCCTTTTTGTTCCCTTGTAGACATCTTTATCACTGGACATAAAGTCTGGGAAATACGTGCTGATTGCCTGGAGAACGTAGTGGGGCGGCGTAGAATTCTCATCCAGAATATACCATCTTAAAATGCAGAAAACACGATATTGTAAAGATAGCAACTGAGTTTTGAGATGACTATTGTTACAGACTACGGGAAAGTGTCTCTCTCTCTCTCTCTCTCTCTCTCTCTCTCTCTCTCTCTCTCTCTCTCACCTATCCTCCCTATCACTCCCTACCGCTCTCTCGCTGTCCCTCCCGGCCTCTTAATTTATTTATTACTTAATTAATGTAATGACTTTTGGGTCACACATTACGGCCCAAATCATATATCTCTGCCCGTTGTCTGTGTATCAGTCTGTCTGTCATTATGTTCTCATGTTTTCATTCATACATCTATGATATCGCGGCTTGGCCAATTAAAAAACAACAACAACATTTTGTCATTTATATTAGAGTTTAGAGTTGAAAATGGGCAGAATTTTGAAAATAGCAATTAGTAAAAAAGTTAATAGATTAAATTTTAAATCTGCTCGGCCGAATATTTATATAATTTGAAGCATTTTAGAAGGACAGTCCAAAATTATTAAATAAGAGAAAGAAGAGAGACTATTTAATAATAATAAAAAACAGTAATTTCAACATAAACTTTTGAACACCGTTTGGGTGCACAGCTTATAGGGACAAGATGGGTTGCATCCCATCAAGAAAACCCCTAGATTGATAGTCGATAGACGTTGAAGGTGTAGTGCTGTGCTGAAATACAGATCTTGAGAAGCTGGATCCATCTGAACGAGAGAGAGTATCAGACTAGGGTATAGTCCAGTCGTCATGGGTTGGTATAGTGGTGCGGACGGGCCCGACTCCGGAGGATACGAGATGGTATCACTATAAAGCAAAGTAAAGTCTAGAAAAGAGTAGTAGGGGCCGACCCCGCTTCTTGTTTCTTCTTAGAGTGGGGCGGTCAATCTTCCAGTGCTGTGCTGCTAGGACAGGCTCGGACATGTAGAGACTAAACGCGAACAACCGTGGCGTTCTGCAGAATGGCCGTCATACGAGTCACGAAAAAACAAGTCAACATAGTCAGACGGAGAAATGACGTGGAGGCGAGGAACCTGGTGGTGCAGACTGTCAAAACGAGAAGCGTTCCAGCGTTCAATCAGTTCCAATGGCCGCATACATCCCAGTAGAAAACTTCATTTCGCTGACAAAAACAACGAAATGAAGGATCCCCAAGTCGAGCACACGAAAGCACGTGCAGTGTGCACCAGCGAAACAAACACGTATTACCGCGTGGAGCTCCAGACTGGGAATTTTCGTCTTGAAACGAATTTTATATAAAATTTTATATTGAAATTAGTTTCCGGCATACTTCGTAATTCACCCGAATCATTTCGTATACCCTCGGCATAATCCCGAATGTTTTCAAATTCTTTTCAAATAACTGGCATGATTTTGCAAGTAAGGTTTTGATTGGTCGAATGAAAGGTCAACTGGACATAATCTCCAACGGGCTGCTGTTAGATCCACATGTAATAGTGGAGATAATTTTAATTTGATTGCCGTGTTTATAAAACTTTTAGCGTCCAGACTCAATCTCAATTTGTATGGCGTTATCATGGCATTAGTGTCTCAGACACTATTAGTCTCGAGTCTAGACTCTAAACGTTTTATAAGCACCAGGCCTGACTGAATGCTCCGGGGTGATGACCTAGACACTAATGTCACATCGTCCAATGAACTTGGTAAAACCAAACCTGACTGTTCAGTAAGATTATGAGATATACGTTAACTCTGCAGGCACGAATACGCCGTAAAGTTTATATACATATGTAACAAAAACCACACACAGAGACAGCCAGCCAGACATACATACATACATACATACATACATACATACATACATACATACATCCATCCATCCATCCATCCATCCATCCATCCATCCATCCATCCATCCACACACACACACACACACACACACACACATATATATATATATATATATATATATATATATATATATATATATATATATATATATATATATATATATATATATATATATACACACACACTTAACAACAAAAAAACCGCCAATATTAATTTAGGTTTCTTCAAATGATTTATAATTATTCAATTTGAATCTTATTATTTTGTGTGTCTATTGAAATTTTGATAGTATATTTACCGAATTAATTTTATCATGAATTTCCTCTGTTGTTCGGTATGAAATAAAATACTCGTGTCCCGTTAGATACCATGCATCTTACTTACAACTCATTGCTTAAACCCATACCCAACTAGCTTTCAACACATTTTAAACCAACTCGTTGAAAGATAAAATGCTATCTAAGTAACGGTCACTCGTATATTAAAGGAAGGAAATGGTTTATTTAACGACGCACTCAACACATTTTATGGCGTCGGATATATGATTAAGGACCATATATTGAGATAGGAAACCTGCTGTCGCCACTTCATGGGCTACTCTTTTCGATTAGCAGCAAGGGATCTTTTATATGCACCATCACATAGACCGGATAGCACATACCACGGCATTTGATGACCCAGTCGTGGTGCACTGGCTGGAGCGAGAAATAGTCCAATGGGCCCACTGACGAGGATCGATCCCAAACCGACCGCGCATCAAGCAAGCATTTTACCACTGGGCTACGTCTCGCACTCCTCGTATATTATTATCAATATATCACATACTCACTTCTTGATGAGATCCAAGTCAGATTCTGATGAGTTCTCACTTTTTTCTGAGGAAATAAACTCTGCAAGTTTCTCAAACTTGGTCTTTTCGATTATTCTTGGATACGCAAAGTAACCATACTTGTGTGACAGTAAAGTCTAAATGAAAATAAAGTCGCAACATAAGCAGTGACATGCAACAGATACAAATATACAAAGATACAAATATACAAATGCGTAGGAATATTTATTTTAGTTCAAGTAGTATATGCATGTACATGTAGTGATATTAATATTATTATATAACATTTAGTGAAATATCTTAAAATATCAGTGAAATAAAAGTGTTATAAGTCATTCAGTGACGATAACACATTTCAGAGTGAAAATTTCACTATTTCACTATTAAATGTGTTATCGTCACTGTAGAAAGTGTTATCTTCACTGTAAGAAAGCCCGAACTATTTTACTGCGAGCATTTTAATAATAAAAGTAAATTGCTAAAAGTTATATAATAAATAGAAAATTTCGTGGGGTTTTTTGTTGTTGTTTTTTTGTTGTTGGAGGGGGGGGGGGGGGGGTCAAATATGATTTATATCTCATCGCGTGAAGATTGCAATCATATCACACTCGTCGCGCAAGCGCAACTCGTGAGATATGATTACAAACTTCACTCGATGAGATATGATTACAAACTTCACTCGATGAGATATGATTACAAACTTCACTCGATGAGATATGATTACAAACTTCACTCGATGAGATATGACAAAAAACATGAAATATCCTCTATTTACAATACAGGTTTGTGGCCACTGGAAGGTGGCGATAAATTGGGTGACTATTCTATGCCCGAAAACAAATATACATGTATGTCCATATATAAATACAAAAGACACGTGCGTGCGCAGGAGAGGGTCAAGATTGGCGACCAACGTGTATGGGAGAGGACTCTAGTCATGCTACCCCCGAAAATATATTTAGAAAAAAAGAAAATGTGCTGGTATTTTACAGTAATCAATACTGTTTGACTCCAATCTTAAAATTAATGCTTGAACTTTTTTTTTTTTCAGTTTCCTGAAAATACGCGCGCATGAGTGCGTGTATGCGTGTGTGTGTGTGTGTGTGCGTACGTGCGTGTGTGTGTGTGTGTGTGTGTGTGTGTGTAACAAATCGAGAAGAAAATATATCTGATCATTATAATAAATAAACAAAATACAAACCACAAAATTGGGCCCAGTAGACAACTTTTGGCATTGTTCTATCTCATTAATGCACATTTCACCAGTCATGTGACTGTTATCAATGGACTGGACCACACCCCATCGCATATCCACCAACTGAAATTCGTATCCTTTTGCTTTACATTTTTTCTTCATCCGCGTATAGGCATCGTCAAGTAAGAGATCTCTTTCATTCTTGGTGTCTGAAATGAAAACAAATTGCGTAGATATTGATATTATACAGCAGTGAAGTGGAGTGGGTGGTGGGGTAGTGTTTAGGGAAAAGTAGACTTTTAATAATCTTGAGAAATAATTCAGTCTCACAAACACACTAGGCTAGTTTACACACTGGTGTTTAGTACAGTGACCCATAGTGATGGACGTCAATTTACTAATTTTAATATAGGTTACAAACAACATCTTTTTACCCCAAAAAATATCAGAATTAGGCTACAAAAGTAACACACATAATTTTGGTAAATCCCTTTAAAAAATATTCAATGATTCGTCTGAGAAGCAATGGTTATCGAGACAAGCTATTTTTAGACGGCATTTCCCTGTTTAAACATCACAGACTTTACCTTCCCTCTGTTATAACCTTATCCAAATGTTGCAGGTTTGTAGATTAACTAAACTCAAGTGTTCACTTTTTTACGAGCTGAAACTATGGTCTGCTATGTACACGACATTTATTAAGAACCGGTTTTCTCCTTACAGTTAATTAATTTTTTAAATATTAATATTTAAAAACAAATCAAAACAAATGTTCATATTCCTACCAGTGAATGTCTTGTCTGTGAGAAAATTAATATGAGAGATCCATTGCTGCTAATGAAAACAATGTAAAGGGTTTTCTCTTAGACTGCGGGTACAAATATAAATAATGTTTTACATCCAACAGCCGATGATTAATAAATCAATGTGTTCAAACTGTTCAAACAAACCAAACTGTAACCTACCCGTGAATGTGCTGCTGAGAAAGACTCGAACAATCTTTGCTGTTCTGGGACACTGGACATTCACGTTTCCTCTAAGAAGGTTCAATTTTAAATCCTCAATGGTTTGGACTTTAACTGTTCCACCGTCATGACGTGGATCACTTAGTGGTATACATGGAATACTAGACTCGTCCACTGATTTAGCTATAGTATCCTGATTATTGACAGTCTGACTTGGATTCTTGTCAGAACTTTCTTGTCCAGATTTAGCTATAGTATCCCGACCATTAACAGTCTGTCCTTGATTCTTGTCAAGACTTTCTTGTTCGGCTTTAGCTATAGTATCCTGCTCATTGACAGTCTGTCCTGGATTCTTATCAAGACTTTCTTGTCCGGATTTAGCTATAGTATCCTGCTCATTGACAGTCTGTCCTGGATTCTTGTCGAGAATTTCTTGTCCGGAACGTTGAATGGGCGAACCTCTACCTAACTCGGCCCATGTGGACTCATTGGTATTTATGATATCCTTTTCTTCTATCACATTCTTTTCTGAAGCACTGTTCTGAGCCTGACTCTGTTCAAAATCACCATCTCTGTTCTCTGAACCATCCTTGGTTTTTGCTTTGTGGTGCATCATTCCATCCACGTTGGCTTCATCCAGGTTGTCATCAGCTTCCCTGTGTGTATGGACAGCTGAAGTAGATCCTGGTCCAGATTCAAACCCCTTAATATTATCTGGTTCATCACTGCACTTTTCACACCTTGATAAGTCAACTTCGGAATTGATTTGGGATATTGAAGAATGTGCCTGTTCTGAATCTATTGCAGTCGATTTAATTTCGCCGACTTGGTGTATTTCCCGCATGTCGTCTCCTACAACTTCGGAATTTGTCTTGGCAGTTTCGTAAGTTTCTAGTCCAGTACCAATGTTACCGGGTTCTTTATGGGAATCGATGTTATCTTTACTTGTAGGACTGGATTTTACGTTTTTAGGCAATTCTTCTCTTGTTGGTGTTGAAGATCTAAAATGATGAAAAAAGGTTTATTAATCCTGCGTTTAGCAGTCACTTATGGATGCATAATTACTAAATTAGTGGCCTACTAGAACAGGTGACTATGTAATAAGTTACATTTTGTACTGTACACACGTGTTATTTGATTTTGTTGAATTGTAAGTTACCATCTTCAAATTATAGGTGGCCGTTTGACAGTGTATGCACCTTACATCGGCATAGTTATTACACGTATACGGAAATCCGAAGGCGCAAAATGCTGGTTTATATATATGAGAGAGAGAGAGAGAGAGAGAGAGAGAGAGAGAGAGAGAGAGAGAGAGAGAGAGAGAGGGGGGGGGGGGGGGGAGGGAGGGAGACATACAGACAGGAAAAGAGACGGAGAGAGAGAAAGGCGGAGAGAGACAAACAGAGACAGAGAGGCAGGTGTTGGCGACAGTAAACCAGGACAACTACTTCAGCTATTCCGCCCTCTCGACGTCTGCGCTAATACATTGTGTAGTGTACAGTACTACACTATATATATATATATATATATATATATATATATATATATATATGTGTGTGTGTGTATATATATATATATATATATATATATATATATATATATATATATATATATATATATATATATATATATATATATATATATATACTACTGTTTTGTGATGCACATTACAATATAATGTACATGTACTATTCAATGATCGCAAGCACTGTATACTGTTCTCTGATTGGACTTTTTACCGTTTCAACCAGTTCCTCACGACTAATACATCAAAGGGCGTGGTATGTTCTGTCCTGCATGTGAAAAGATTCCTTGTCGCTAATGGAAACAAATGTAACGGTTTTCTTTAGGAGTGTATGTCAAAATTCTAAAAATCTAATAGCGCCGTTGATTAATACAAAAAAGTGTTCTGATGGTAACGATATTACAGGCCGTAGCTAGGATTTTATTTATTTATTTTATTTCTTTACTTTTTTTATTTTATTATTATTATTATTATTAATATTATTATTTTTATTTTTTTATTTTATTATTATTATTTTTTTTTTTGGGGGGGGGGGGGGTAGATGAATTCTGCGAATACCTAAAACACCTCAAACGGTTAACAAGAGGATTTTTTTTAAGGGTCTATTATGTTTATTATGTTTACGTGTTACGGGCTCCGCGCTTCAGGGGGCCTAGCGGTGATGTGTACATTCATTGTTCCCAGGTCATTTTCCCCTGTTGTAAAATATATATCCTAGGAAGGGGACCCCGCTGTTATTTGTTCTTAAACCGGTGTGGCATGACATATGGCCCGCCGTGACATACGGCGCGGTGAATACATTTGACCAATTAGAACTCAGCTAAGAAATTACGTCACAGGTTTTCCCAACCTGTCAATTTCGGCGTGACAAATGGCCCGGTCTTGCGGATTTGTTGTGATTTTATCGAAATTAGGTAACAAAGAAATCAAAGTTGTTATATTTCGTTATTACTTCATTATGCTCCATATATAAATATATCAGAGGAAAAGCAGCTCTATACAGTTTAGAGTTTATATATTGTTGAAATACTTTTTGAAGTGTTGTTTACATTACGTTTCTATTCACTTCAGGAAGTTACTGCTCGAAAGAAACTGTGACTGTGAGCTTTACTGATTGGCTTTGCAATGTGTGTCTTAATTATATTTTTCTAAGTTGTTAAACAGCAAAATATTGATGTTATAACATGAAGCTTAGCTACTCGGGCTCCAATCCAAGCCAAGATGATTTGAGAGGACAAATTCAGGGAGAAACTCAAACTGCTCGAAAGAAACTGAGCTTTATTGATTGGCTTTGCAGTATGGTCTTACTTATATTTCTATAAGTTGTTAATCCACAAAGTCTTGTTTATTATAACACAAAGCTTAGCTACTCCATCTCCAATCTAAGATGGTTTCAGAGGACAAATTCAGGAAATAATCATTGTAAATCAAAGGAAAATACTGTAGCGAGATATAAAGGGTGTAGTCTTTTTATCCTTTGTCATAAATATGTTTTTATTGGGTGAAGTTAAAAACGAAATTCATTTAATTTTAGGCAAACTATAGTTAGAGATAATCCATTAATCTCCTAGTGATTTCACTGCAATTAAATTGACTGGCCATCCAAA
>NC_054701.1:67833157-68080778 GCF_016097555.1 Gigantopelta aegis | reverse complement strand
GTGTAGTACCCATTGTGTATCAGTTAACACAGTGTGAAGTCCTGTGGAATGCATCGGCGTTAGCGAAGCTTGACATTTGTAGATTCATTTAGTATGACAATACCTTGCCTGCAGTAGTAATTAAATGAAACAAAAACATTACGAGAGAATTTTGATATTTATAACGAAGGCAACATGTTAAACAGGACAGGACCAGGACAGGTGTGCGCTACAACAGCTTGTTCTGAATGTGCACGTAAAGCCCTATGACCTGACCTGACCTGTTAAACATTTATTTACAATAACGAAGCTTAGTGGTGTTCCACCAACTGATATTCGCACTTGGCACATAAGAGAAAAACTGTCTATTACGCTCTTCAACCTCTTGTCTTATTTTTCTGAATAATTTATACCATCACTAATACACACACACACACACACACACACACACACACACACACACACACAGTAACCATGAATGATCTCATAATTTTAGTATTTTACATGCCCTTCCCGAACAACCACAAACGGGCCATAATTATGTTATGGCAGTCCATTTGTCATGCAGGTGGTGATGAGATTTGGCCCGCATATTTCGCGCATGCGCAGTTAAACGCACCGCGCCGCATATCACACCGGGCCGTATGTCATACCACACCGGTTCTGCCAACATGCACATTAAAGGCATATTGTCACAGACCACTGATCTATTTAATGGTTTAACAAAGTATTACCTGAACAAAAATAATTTGATTTGTCCCTAAATGTACTTTATTCAACCATCTTCATAACCACCATACTCCATTTATTAATGACATTTTGTAAAAATAATTGAATTATGGCAATGGTCCATAATTCAAAAACTAAAATTGCCGAGACGGTTGACATGGATTTCACTCCATCATGGTTCAGTTACGGTGATGCGATAGATAGATTTGGTTTCCAACAATTAATGTAATTTTAATTTATTATCCATTTTTAGAAAAATAAGGTTCTTAAATCCATGACAGTATGCCTTTAAATGCACAACACCATTTTTTTTTCTTAACTTACCTGCCCGTTTTGTGATCATGCTGTTTTGGTAATGGTTGATTAGTAATTGGCGTACTGGGAAACGGAGTACTAGCAGCACACCCCATGTTGTCGTTGTTTTACCAATAGAAAGTTCTACCATCAACTGCTAGATGTAAGTGTATCACCAGCGCTGATGCTGTACCTTTAGAAAGGTGTAGTTGAATAGCGTCCGTGGTTACACAAGTATGTGTTTACTTCCTGGTTTCGGGTTAAGTCCGTTTAGTAGGGCGCCCTTGCCTATTAAATCAGCTATCACCGACAAGTCATGACATGAGTATATTTATACATGTTAATCAATACTCAATGATTTCGGTGTACGTATGTAAATAAATATTATGTATACTAAGTATAAAACCGAATGTCGGCTCCCCATTTGTGTTGAGTTTAAAGGGACATTCCTGAGTTTGCTGCATTTTAAGATGTTTCCGATTAATAAAATATTTCTACGATTAAACTTACGTGATAAATATATTTTCTTGTTTAGAATATCAGTGTCTGTATATTCAATGTGTTTCTGGTCGTCTTAACATTTGTAAGAAGCCCAAACTGGATTTTGTCAAATAATTTCGTACGTACGAACAAAATTTATTTTAGGAAATAAAATGAAATTTAAACCAGTACAAATATTAGAACAATCAGAAACACGTTTAATATACAGACACTAATATTTTATGCAGAAAAATATATTTGATATGTCATTACAATCGTTAAAAAGTCTCTGTTAGTCGACAACTATTACTATTACTATTATTATTATTATTATTATCTGTTTGCTGACACCAGTTTTTGTGGTATTATGAAATAAATTAAATTGAATTAAATTGAAATGACTGACCGATTGCTGGCATTCTTGCTCGCTTCATTGATTTATTTATCGCTTGATTGATATATCGGTCGGTCCGCTGATTGATTGATTGATTGATTGATTGATTTGTTGATTTGTTGTTGGTTGGTTGGTTGGTTGGTTGGTTGGATGGTTGTCTGATTGATAAATATAAATAAATAAAAATAATATCAATATAAAATTATATATGTACAGTCAAACCTGTTCGGGGCGGAACGTAGCTCAATGGTACAGCGCTCGCCTGATGCGCTATCGATCTAGGATCGATTCTCGTCGGTGGGCCCATTGGGCTATTTCTCGTTCTAGCCAGTGCTACACAACTGGTGTAACAAAGGCCGTAAATAAAATGTTTGGAGTGCATCTTTATATAAAACATTTCCTTCCTTCGTTCAAACTTGTTCAACTGGTCACCTCATAATATTATATATATACATGTATATCAACTGCCTGATATTTTTGGTAAAAAGAAAAAGGGTAGTATGCATGTGTTTAACGATACGGTTTGTGTATTTAATAATATGCTTATAAGCGTATAAATACAGGGTAAAACACAAATAAAATATTTGAATGCTTGTGTGTCAAATAATCAAGGTCTATATCTAGTGTATTTAATAAATGGGATGGAGTTTTAGGACTTCTAAAATTATTTAATGGTGTATTCTTGAGTTGTATAGTTGTTTCAGTAAAGTGTCGCAGATAGAACGGGGTGGTGACCCCCCCCCCCCCCCCACACACACACACACATTTCCTTGAATTTGCACACGATACCACAGGGTATTCATTATGAAAGGGTTTTCTTTACAGCAGGTTTAGCCTAACTATAAAATAAACTAAAAAAAGAAAGAAAAGAAAAGAAAAGAAAAGAAAAAACGAAGCCTAACTGTGTAGATTATCATTACGGAAATTATTGTAACCCAAGCGCATGTGCTTTTTTAGACAATGGGCCGAGAGAAGTTTTTAAGGGGAGTCGGCGGGTCATCCTTCCTAAAATATATAAATCGTCTTTTACTTCAAACTAAAAATCGTTGGTGAAAGATTATTTTAAAGATTCTTACCTCTTTCACCCTTTTTAAGGACAAAATGTTTATAATTTTGGAAGAGGTCCTGTTATGAGAAGGGAATCACATAGGAAGAACAGTAATGTCTGCGCCCGTAAACATGGAAGACAGTTTGTTGGAGGGGAGGCAAACAATGTCTCCAGTTGTTGTCAGCGCATCAGAGTCAAGAAAAGTGTTTTCTTCTTCTCTTCATAAAGGTGAGGGAAATGACTGTCCGTTCATTTTAGTTGGACTTTGGCGCCTGTGTTCCATTAAGGTTCAAACATGCTCTCAATTTTGGGGGCCAATAGTTCACCAAGGTAAACATCTACGGTCCGTTTTTTTAACATCACAATAATAAATATCGTGCCGGAGAGGTTTATCTTGATGAACTAGGGGGCCCAAGTGGAGCACGAACATCTGACCTGTTATGCATAATGTAATGACATTACGATTGGTCACAGGATCGAACGAACTCCGTGTCCCACGACTGGTAAATCAAAAACTGTATTTTACTACGTACCATATTGTCTATGGGAAAATGCATGTGAAAACTCCTAGGAGTAGCATCACACATCCTCCTTGTCCTCTCTCTCTCTCTCTCTCTCTCTCTCTCTCTCTCTCTCTCTCTCTCTCTCTCTCTCTCTCTCTCTCTCTCTCTCTCTCTCTCTCTCTCTCTCTCTTTCTCTTTCTTTCTCTTGTATTAAATTAGTTTGACATGACAACAACACAAGCTACAACAGTTTTGTTAAATATTGTGGTTATTTACTTATCAGGTCCATCAGCAAGGCGGGTCGCTCATCAAATACCAGATGACATCCTCAATGACGTACAGATCTGTGAGGCTGTAAAGCAGGTTGGTAGCACAATAGGTCTGTGTATGGGACAAGGTGGAGGTGGGGGATAGCCATGTACAAAATTCAATCTAATAGTAACCAAATAGTAAGAAGCTCTCAAACATATTTAATGTGGTTAGATTATAAAAATATATATCAGTTCGACTTGAGTCAGGAATAATAAAAAAAATTAAACTGAATAAATGGCAAACATTTAAAAAAAAAAAATAGGTCATGAAAAATCTCTGCCTGTCGCTTCCTATTGACATCCCTGGATAATAGTACAGAATAAGAAACAGGTGGACATCTGTTTTCTCTAGGAAGGTGTGCAGTGTTTAACCAAAGTGCTTAATTCTAGTAGTTACAGTACTAGTAGTATACAAGAAGAGGGTGCAACATTTAAAAATGGCAAGATACATAATAATAATAATAACAATAATAATAATGAAAAAAAGAAAGAAATGTTTTATTTAACGACGCACTCAACACATTTTATTTACGGTTATATGGCGTCAGACATATGGTTAAGGACCACACAGATTTTGAGAGGAAACCCGCTGTCGCCACTATATGGGCTTCTCTTCCGATTAGCAGCAAGGGATCTTTTATTTGCGCTTCCCACAGGCAGGATAGCACAAACCATGGCCTTTGTTGAACCAGTTATGGATCACTGGTCAGTGCAAGTGGTTTACACCTACCCATTGAGCCTTGCGGAGCACCTACTCAGGGTTTGGAGTCGGTATCTGGATTAAAAATCCCATGCCTCGACTGGGAACCGAACCCAGTACCTACCAGCCTGTAGACCGATGGCCTACCACGACGCCACTGAGGCCAGTCAATAATAATAATAATAATAATAAAAATAGTAATATCTAGTAGCACTAAGTTGACAGAATATAACAAATAAATTCATTGTATTCATCTTCTAAAAATTTTCTCAGGCCACTTTAAAATTTGGTTATGGTGAGATGGGGGAATGATGCATCACTACCAGTATCCACCCTGTGCACAGTCAATTTCTTAACCATTACAGATTAATCTGTTTTATTCTGCCAAGACAATATGAAGAGTTCAGATGCAAAAACTGATAAAATCCAGTTAGTAATTTTCTGCAAAAGAGATTTTTTTTGGTTATGCTTTCTGTGTAAAACATATCAAGTCCACAATGGGCAAACTTAATTTGAAATAATTAAAGTAAATAAAGGACAGAATTTCAGAGTATGAAAATCAGAACATAATGTCTTGAACTGAATAATCATAGTAGAAGTGGATTTTTGGATGAAATGGCATTTATCGGTTTTTGCACCTGAACTCTTCATGTATATCTACATATAGTTTGTGCGACTACAAACATGTTTGCTTACTTTTTGTAGCTTCCTGAAAACTACAATTTTGAGATCCACAAGACAATCTGGAGGATTCGATTGTTGGAATGTAAGCGAGTGGCACTGCAATTTCCAGAGGGACTGCTAATGTTTGCATGCCCCATAGCCGACATCATCGAAAAGTGAGTCAAAACAAAAATCAATAAATACATGTACCATATATGTTATAACAGTATTTAAAGGTGCAGTCTTTCTTTGCCATCTTTCAGCATACCCACTATGTTTTAGTCCCTAGCCAATCCAACCAGAAGAGACTAGTCGCTATAGGTTTCATCTCCACCCGTTTGTTTGTCCGTCTGTCTGTCCATTTGTCCCACATATACATTTCCAGACTTTGTTTTTGAAATGCCTCAAAATATTCAGCTGAAATTTGGTGTATAGTTTTATCCTGTACAGTTACAGATCAAGCTTGACTTTCATAGGGATTTACCCATTTTTAACAGAGTTATAGCCAAATAAAGTTCATAGGAATTTATTTAGCAGCCATAACTATAAAAAAAATGGAATTTATCCATGTTTCACAGAGTTATGAACCTTGAACTTAGGGGCCCCGTGTAATGGGGACATGTATTGCTTTACTAGTACTCTCAGAATATGCTTGTTTTTCTTCTTAACCATTGCCCACGCTTGGTATATCATTGTCAGTGGTATGTGCTGTCTCGTCTACAGGAATGTGCATGTAGAAGATCCCATGCTGCTTTTGTGGTGGTGTTTTAAAGAATACTCTCCCCATCTTATAATATTTGTTTACTCGTGCCAAAACTACAGTCGGAACTACAGTTGCTGATTGAACAATATGATGAGGTGTCATGAAGCAGAGTCCTTTGTATTTCTTAAAGTCCTACTATACAGTGTGTCACAAATCAGTTTCTATTTTCAGGTTCACGGATGCCGATACACTTATAATGGGCGATGTGACTTACGGAGCTTGTTGTGTTGACGATTTTTCAGCCCGGGCTCTTAAAGCTGACCTCCTTGTTCACTATGGACACAGTTGCCTTGGTAACAGTATAGTTTAATAGCACATAATGTTTGACAGCAGAAACAGTTGGTGCATGTACATTAGTTTATGGTTGTGGTTTATTACATGCATACCGGCCTTGGTGGCATCGTGGTTAGGCCATCAGTCTACAGGCTGGTAGGTACTGGGTTCGGATCCCAGTCGAGGTATGGGATTTTTAATCCAGATACCGACTTCAAACCCTGAGTGAGTGCTCCGCAATAACTGGTTCAACAAAGGCCATGGTTTGTGCTATCCTGCCTGTGGGAAGCACAAATAAAAGATCCCTTGCTGCCTGTAGTAAAAGAGTAGCCTATGTGGCGACAACAGTTTTTTTCTAAAAAAACTGTCAGAAAGACCATATGTTTAACGTCCAATAGCCGATGATAAGATAAAAACTCAGTGTGCTCTAGTGGCATCGTTAAATAAAATAAATTTATGCATATTGTAATAAATGCAGCCTATGACTATTAAAATAATGCTGTGAAATGCCTAAACTAAATAATGTGAATTGATATGCCCTGAGGTTTTAGCATTCATTTTTGGTACAGATAGCACAAATTTAATGATTTACAGTATAATGTATTACTGACAAGTAAATCAGTGTGTCTTTAATTAATTAAACCTGCTTCAGTATACACCTGTCTCTAAAGAGCATTCTATTATTTTCCAACATCCGATATCATGTACTATAACAATACTATTACTTTCTCATGTCATGTAAATTGTTATACAATACAAGTAATATATTATTTTCCCTATCATGTAAATTGTTATACAATACAAGTAATATATTATTTTCCCTATCATGTAAATTGTAATATAGGTTGTAATATTGTACTAATAATGTTATACCGGTGTAATGCCTACTAAGGTTGTCAAATTATTGCCACTTATTATCCACCAGGTTCATTAGTTTAGCCTACCGTATTATTGTATTTTTTAAAGCTATTTTGAAAGAACAGTCTGAAAGAACATTTCCTTACCAAAATCTTGCTTCTTATATTGGCCTACCTAGACTTTTTGGGGGAAAATGTAGCAAAAATCCAAACATTTTTCTACAGTGATTGCTAAGCCTTATGACAGTCATAATACTTTTACTTTTTTGGGGAGTATGTTGATTACCGGTACATTTAGTCCATAAGCCAGAGGGGTCAGTACCATCTTGGGGAATGAATGCTCACAGTGATTTTTGTCACGGCCATGTAGGCCTAGTGATAGAAAATTTATGATGGAAAATTTATGATTGCATTGCAGGACTCACAGCTTTCTGTCTGTAACTACCTATTTTGTGACTCTTTTTTTGTTGTACATGTTGAAGGGAATTTATTCGCTAACATGTATGAGTGAACATGCCCAAATATTTTAACATGACAATTCTTCTTTGCAATGGGAGATGTACAATCCAAAGTTTCAAGCTTGATTATTAGAATAAAAATGTAATTTGTTATCACAGGCATTGGAAGGAAGGAAGGAAATGTTTTATTTAACGACACACTTAACATATTTTATTTTCGGTTATATGGCATCAGACATATGGTTAAGGACCACACAGATATTGAAAGAGAAAACCGGCTGTCGCCACTTCATGGGCTACTCTTTCTGATTAGCAGCAAGGGATCTTTTATATGCACCATGCCACAGACAGGGTAGTACATACCACAGCCTTTGATACACCAGTCATGGTGCATTGGCTGGAACGAGAAATAGCCCAATGGGCTCACCGACGGGGATCGATCCCAGACCAATCTCATGGCAGTTATATTTTTACAGAATTGCTAAAAGATGACTATATGAAAAGAATTGTAAAATATTTGTCACGGTATTTAGGATAACAAAACTTGGAGGATTAATGGATTGCATAATTCAGTTATGTTAAGAATATTGAAATCCTTTGAGGATTAGGGTCTCAACTAGTAGAAATATGGGATTGTGACATTCTTGTACATGTACATTCTAATGGAATTGTCTGGTGTTATCTGTGTTTCAGTTCCCATTGACAGAACGGGAGGCATCAAGATGCTGTACGTGTTTGTAGACATCCAGATTGATACGGCTCACTTCATCGACACGGTCCACTTCAACTTCAGACTGGGATCCACTCTAGCTCTTGTCAGCACCATTCAGTTCGTTACTGCACTTCAGGTAAAGTTTGTTTTGGTTGTCGACTCAACTAGGGCACATTGATTTATTAATCACTGACTGTTGGATGTCAAACATTTAGTAATTTTGACATATAGTCTTAGAATGGAAACCTGCTACATTTTTCCATTAGTAGCAAGGGATATTTTATATACACCAACCCACAGATAGGATAGCACATACATATATCCCACCCCAAACACTGCAGGTAATTTATTTAGTTATATTACTTCATACACTTCCGTTGGTTAAATCTCTTCAGGGGCGGGACATAGCCCAGTGGTAAAGCGCTCGCTTGATGCGAGGTCGGTCTAGGATCGATCCCTGTCAGTGGGCCCATTGGACTATTTCTCGTTCCAGCCAGTGCACCATGACTGGTACATCAAATGCCATGGTATGTGCTATCCTGTCTATGGAATAGGGCATATAAACGATCCCTTGCTGCTAATCAAAAAGAGTAGCCCATGAAGTGGCGACAGCAGGTTTCCTCCCTCAATATCTGTGTGGTCCTTAACCATATGTCTGATGCCGCATAACCGTAAATAAAATGTGTTTAGTGCATTGTCAAATAAACCATTCCTTCCTTCAAATCTGTTCAACTGCAGCACATCTAGTTAAGTACCTCGATTGATGTGTCACTCGCCATTTGAGATTTTTTTAAACAATTGTTAAATTTTATTTGAATTTAACAAAATAATTTCATGTAATTATTTATATTTGTTGGAAAATAATTGGGTCTCTGCAATTTTGAAAGTTTATGGGATAATTTGGTGAAATTCAGTTTAGTTGGTTACAGCTGTCAGGTCATTCAATTTTAACACTTAAGGGAATTAAAAGTAAAATGACAATTAAAGTAAAAATGTAACAGTGTTTAACTACACTGTCTGATTTTAAAATTAATAAATCTTGAAAATCTTTTTATTTTTCAGTCAGCCAGCAGTGTCCTTGGTACAGATTTTAAGGTTATTATACCACAGTCAAAACCACTGTCACCAGGCGAGATTCTCGGATGTACCTCACCGAAACTACAACATGCTGATGCCATTATGTAAACTACATGTAACATTTGGGTTATAAACTTATGTTAGTTAGTTAGTGGTATGTGGGTGGGGCAGTGCCGTGACTTCTTAGATGAGACATTTCTAAGAGATAACTGGTTATGATTGCTCACTTGAGGTGCTTACATCGCAGTATCGAATCACATCGGTGGATCCATTCAGCTGATTGGGTGTTTTCTCGTTCCAACCAGTGCACCACAACTGGACAAAGTCCGTGGTATGTGCTTTCCTGTCTGTGGGAAAGTGCATATAAAAGATTCCTTGCTGAATTAGGAAAAATGTAGTGGGTTTCTTCTGATGACTATGAGTCAGAATAACCAAATGTTTGACATCCAACAGCCGATGATTAATTAATCAGTGTGCTCCAGTGGCATTGTTAAACAAAATAAACTTCTTTTTTTTGTAACTGGTTTAATTTATCGAATTCTTACAGGGCTTTAGATCTCACTATTTTGGGCAAAGCAGATTTTTTGTTTCTTCTGAGCACAGCAGTTGTGAATATTCAGAAATACATTTTAAATTATTTTAATCTACTGTAGAATACTTTATTTTCATGTGGAATTTATTTTCGCGTCTTTCGCGTGTGAATGAAATTCATGAAATATATTCCACGCAAAAATAAAGGCTGACAAAAAAGATTTTTTTTAATGTAGTCTCGTTCAACTATACCACATTAGTTTCTGATGTACGAGGCTAGTAGTAACAAAGCGGTGCTCCCTCCTGTCGCGGAACAAACCACAAAACACAAAAGCTGTTTATAACTTTAAATCAAGAACACGATGATAAGTACGTACATGATAATAAAACAATACTAACACTAAAAAGCTTTATGCTGTTTTCCTTTGTATGTGCTAGTGATCAGTTCATCGGACAGAGTCTACACGTTTTCAACGACGGAAGTAAACATGCATTATCACAGTATATTAAAAATGTAGAAGTGAAAAAATCAGGACTGGGCTATGTTCAGATGTTTCACAATTTTATATTTATTTTTTGCAAAGGCCTGCAAGTCTGAAACCTGTTCGTATTAAATCTGTTTTTCCTTTCATGGCATCATGTGCCTTCAAATTTCATTTCTTTTGTTTTCGGTTTTTGTTTTTATAACAATTATAAGGATTAAGAAAAACTGCATGCGGTAAGCACTTTCTGTAAGCTTATTAACTTGTAAACAATAACGTCTTGATTGGTTAAAGTAGGAAAACTATTGTTTTATGTGTATAGCACTCGTGTGTACATGTAGGATTAGTTCTACAGATTAACGTAACAACTGGCAAAACTAAGTTCCGTTTTTAAAACAAAATTATTGTACTTCGTCGTTTTTTTTATTGATGGGGATTTGCGAAAAATAAATGTTCGCGAATTGACCCATTTTCATTAAATCGCAAAAATTTGATCCCGCGAAAATAAAGTATTCTACAGTAATTAAAAGCTCAACATTTCACAGGTTTTGTGCTGAAATGTTTTGAGGTCAGCATGTTTGTACTTTATTTGAGCATAATAATTTGGGCATACATACTTTGGGCATAACGTTTATTGCCTTGACTTTGATTTATTGTCAATATTGTTAATATTTCATTTGTGTTCTATTATCAGCACTATTGTCTTGTCATTCAAGAGTGTTAATATTTTTCAGATATCTTGGAGATGGGCGGTTTCATTTGGAATCCATTATGATTCATAATCCAGACATTCCTGCATACAGGTGCGTAACATAGTTGAAGAATGTTTTAAGATTTTGTGGAGCTTGTGCGGATACTTTATTCAGAAACAGAATTTATTTTCATATTATCCTGACCTCTAACATATGACATATCCACAACCCCTATTAAATTAGACTGTTCCAAAAATCCCAACACCCTGGCTAAAATCTTCCAGTGAATCTCGAGCTTCCTGTTCCAGTCACGAAATGGTATCTTCTGTCTTTCTTGTTTACTGTTTGGACATATTTATATTTTATCCTGCTTTATCCAAGTCATCTTGTCTTTGGTGTTGGATTAGGATGCAATTTTTAATGTGGATATGGTTTAAGTATTCATGAAAAGAGAAAACAATCAAAGTTCTCTTCTTATTATTGTGTGTGAATGTTCAAATATTTTACTTTTGTAAGAATAAATGTTATAAAGACTCTTCTCACCATTGCAACACTTGTGGAAGTTCCTTAGCTTCTCTTATATTCTTATTAATGAGTTTTTCTTTTGTTTTAGGTATGATCCTTACAACAAGGATTTCACACGAGAATACTACGATACTAAACGGATGCATGAAGTTCGACAGGCTGCCATCAGTGTTGCATCGCGAGCGAAAAAGATCGGCATTGTATTTGGAACGCTAGGAAGGCAAGGCTCGCCAAAAATACTGGAGGTATGATGTATTCCATCTAATCCCAAAATCTGTTTAGACCAAAGTAATCTTAGAAATTTACAATTATTATTATTGTCATCATAATGAGATAGAACAGATACTGGGGGTGGGGGAGGGGCAGAGGTGTTAATACCTGTGTATATTTTTAATACCAGCAAACAAATGTTGCTAATAATATTTTCCTTTCCTAAAGTTTTTTTAATTTTATGTACACTTTTGGAAGGGCAGACGGGGTAGCAAAAAAAGTTGTTTGTATGCTTGTGAAATTGTTGATAGTTTTGACTGGTCCTTTATAGTCCTGGGCCCATATTTTCGAAGCAGTCTTAGAGCTAAGAAATAGTAAAAACATCATAGGCTATGACGTCACTATAGTACACACTATACTGACATCATAGGCTATGACATCACTACAGTACACACTATACTGACATCATAGGCTATGGCGTCACTACAGTACACACTATACTGACATCATAGCTTACAATGATTTTTACAATTGCGTAGTGCAAATATTGCTTCGAAAATATGTGCTCTCAACTGTATTATAATTTGATATATCAAACTGGCAAACTTTGGCTAAGGTGTAAAGAATCTGTCTGAAATTCAAGTGACCTATATCCTTCAGTGGATCCCCGTGTAGTTTTGTGTTCCATTCAGTGCTTCATGACTTGTATATTAAAGGACATGGTATATCCTGTCTGTTGAAAATGTATTTACCCAACAAATTATGTGTTGTTTATTGGAATGAGAAGTCTATGTGGCATTTTGTCTGTAACATTTACTGTTGTCCTGAAAGCAGGCTGCTTCAACCATCTTAAGTTGTTATACTGTAGTCCTTGTAATATCAGCAGGTTTCTTTATACCGTAGACCATGTACGAGTGATTTTGAAATATAGTTTCTAATTCTGTGATGTGGTTTATTTATGTATTTTTACAACTTTAGCATCCATGTGATACATCTAGATTAGGTGTAGCTTATGTTTGAGACATCATAACCACTGAATAAACACTTTACTGGAGTATCGTTTAAAAAATCTTTTCCAGGTAATGTATTCAGACTCCTGGAAAAATGTAAAAACAAGTCCTGGAAAATTAACCAAAATGGTGCTTATAGGGTGTATACTACCAAATCAAATCCCATAGACGACAATAGTAACATATGTGGCTAAAACTCCTACCTGCAGCATATCAACCGACATAAACGCCACGGATATAAATACTACCACCCCTTACACTTAAAGTGAATCAGAAAAAAATGGGGGTCAAGCTGCTCGTTTCTGAGATAACGGGTAGCATCTATGACTACCCTAGTTTCGCACAAAATTCGAGTACTTTTTTTTACAGGTACCCCATACATGTTTCAAGCACAAGGCTACTTGACACATTGGTACTAGATGAAATAAAATTGCACATTTTTTTACCCAGATGAAACTATTATTTTTTACAACCAACACACTCACATTTATAACCAATCACAGGACTTGTGGTGTTCACTTCTCTATCAAAAGTTTGGTGCACCTCGAACTTTGACCCAGCCGGAAGTTATTTGGTTTAGTACTACCTATACTGATAACATACATTTTTCTAAAAGTGTCCAGCTATGTGTCTTTATGACAACCAGGATCTGGTGTATTCTGACATAAACTAACAACCTCACTGAAACTGTTGTTTCTACAGTGCAACCTAATATAATGTACACCTCAAAAAGCATATATATTGCATATAGTTTTGTACAAATGCAATATGTCATATTAAACAACAAAATGTTTTAAAATAAAACTCCTGAAGATATTTACTTTCAGTTGGGTGTGTGTACTCAGGTATATATGTAGAGACAACAGAGATAGTCAGAGTACCTCTACCCCTTTAAAGAATTCCATTAAAACACATGCACTTGATTGACCCCTAGATTATGAAGACCTTAACAGGCACATCAAAGAAATATCAGTATTAAAAAAATACACTGTCTGAGGAAGGAAACACAAACATGACTGTACCTGTATGAAGTAATGACTTAATGTCCTGAACATTAGTGTTGGGAGGAAATCCTGTATGCTGAGTGTGGGTGTCTTCAAGTTATCAGGTGTAGGAATTTCAAATCCATGGGCCATGCTGATTTTCATAATGAACCATCAAAACTATTGGCAGCCACCAATATTCCTGACTATATTTTATTTATAGCCTACTGTAGTTGGAGGTTTTAATAGTTGTGATATCTGGAATAATCATGCAGCTTTAACACATTTATTTTTGATTAATTACTGAAAAAAACTATTTTTAAATGACAAAATTACCCGAACATCTATTTTCTTGCATTATTTTCTAATCCGGATGAATACAATATGTACATTAGATGTATTCCTACAATCTGTAATCCAGCATTTTATTTAGCTAGTAACATTAGGTAATACAGCTTTAACAATAAAATAAATTATCAACTTAATCCAAGGCAGATAATCAAATCTGGTTCTGAATCTAGTATAAACTCAAAATGCTTTTCATGAGAGCTAACTAAGTGATTATTAAAAAAATAAAATGATCTGGAGATCTAAGTATATGTTTAACAACCTTATTGTTATGTACAAATAAGAACAGAAGGCACAATAGTGACAACAAATTTAATTATGTTTTTGGTAAAGTTTTTCTTCAAATTTACTTTAAATTTTGCATAAAACTACAAATTTGTCTAAAATATAACTTAGCATCCTATAAATATGTCAAAATGACAATAAAAATCAACTTCTTTACAAATTTGAGTTTTCAGAATTTCATACATAAAAAATTAACAATGTTAATGGAAACTAAAGACATTAACCCACTATTGGCACATGCTATTTTTAATATAAAAATAAATTGCTATTAAAATCTTAGTTCAGGTTGCCTATATATAATACTATATTTAAGAGCAGTTGTATATGGCAAGTCAAATACCATGTAAAAAGAAATTATTGAAATCTTTATAGTATGAATTATAGGCCAAAACCAACATTTCTTCAGTGCTAACTTTGATTCAAACTCCATTCAGAGCCATGTACAGAGATTATTGTCAAGGTCAAGATCATTGTGAACTTGCATGATCGAGTGATGGCTAATTAATCAACCAGTATAGTTTAATTAAATAAAATGACAAAATCATGATATTTTTTATTATGCACTGAATATGTGCTATAGGGTGTATACTACCAAATCAAATCCCATAGACGACAATAGTAACATATGTGGCTAAAACTCCTACCTGCAATGTATCAACCGACATAAACGCCACGGATATAAATACTACCACCCCTTACACTTAAAGTGAATCAGAAAAAAATGGGGGTCAAGCTGCTCGTTTCTGAGATAACGGGTAGCGTCTATGACTACCCTAGTTTCGCACAAAATTCGAGTACTTTTTTTTACAGGTACCCCATACATGTTTCAAGCACAAGGCTACTTGACACATTGGTACTAGATGAAATAAAATTGCACATTTGTTTTACCCAGATGAAACTATTATTTTTTACAACCAACACACTCACATTTATAACCAATCACAGGACTTGTGGTGTTCACTTCTCTATCAAAAGTTTGGTGCACCTCGAACTTTGACCCAGCCGGAAGTTATTTGGTTTAGTACTACCTATAAGTCCTGAAAAATGAAAATGTTTTAAGTGTAAGAACCCTGTAGAGATACTATTTACAACTGAGAATATTAAAAACCTATTGATGTCAGGGGTGATTTTAGCAATTCAAACTTTATAGTTTTGAATTTATGATACCTTCCTATCCCCCCCCTTATTTGTAGGTGGCATTAACAAATAAGACTCCTCGGGCCTAATTCACAAAATTCTATTTGGCTTTTGAAACATCACATGTCTTTTTGTATTGCTCTGCAAGATTGCAAAGTTGTGAGAGTTTAGTTAATTAAGCTCCTGATATTATTCAAACAAAAGACCGTCCTTGGTGGCGTCGTGGTTAGGCCATCGGTCTACAGGCTGGTAGGTACTGGGTTCGGATCCCAGTCGAGGCATGGGATTTTTAATCCAGATACTGACTCCAAACCCTGAGTGAGTGCTCCGTAAGGCTCAGTGGGTAGGTGTAAACCACTTTTACCAACCAGTGATCCATAACTGGTTCAACAAAGGTCATGGTTTGTGCTATCCTGCCTGTGGGAAGCGCAAATAAAAGATCCGTTGCTGCTAATCGGAAAGAGTAGTGCATGTAGTGGCAACAGCGGGTTACCTCTCAAAATCTGTGTGGTCCTTAACCATATGTCTGATGCCATATAACCGTAAATAAAATGTGTTGAGTGCATCGTTAAATAAAACTCTTTTTTTTTTTATTCAAACACAAATTTAATTACTTGTATAAAAACCATTATTTGTTCACATAGTGATTTGTGTTCTTCAGCATCTTCAACAGAGAATTAAGGATACAGGTCGACAGTGTGTCACGATCCTCCTGTCAGAACTTTACCCGGACAAGCTCAAACTGTTTACAGATGTTGATGCGTAAGTCAAGATAAATGTTATTGTTATATAATGTAACAATGAACCTGTAATGTAAATTATGCCAAGTACATATTTATAGGATATTAAACGAGCTTCCATTTCATATCATGTTTATGTCCCGCTAAAGCTTGTGACAACTGAAAATTATTTCACTCGGGACATAAACATGATACAAAATGGTTGCGAGTTTAATATCCTATTCCATGACCCATAATCGATCCTAATTTATATCACTCAGCTTGAATGGTTGATGTTCCTGTAAGGTTGTAGTGAGCCAATCAATGACATCGAAGTGTTATGTCCCACTTGGCATAATGCCAAGTGGGACATATCCCTTTGATATGTACCAAGATATTTTTAACCATATGGGTAATAATCAGGATTTAATACTGAAATAAATAAGGACTAAGAAAATATTTGTACATCCCAAAATTACTTCTGGGTGTTTAGTTTGTAATATTTGTTTGTTAGTTTCATAAACACTACTACAATGCTAATTGTTTGAAAATCGATAATGAACAATAAATTGCTCTCCTGAACAGCAACAGCAACTGCTTTCAATATTTAAATGGAAAACAAATCTGTGAGGTATTGTTAGATTTATTTCAGATATATCAGTATAGCGTGTATCAGCAAAATCAATGTTTCTGCCAGAGAGTGAAATGGGTATGGTGCCTTACCCAAAATTGTTTGTAGATATTTTTTTTTAAGTTAACCTTTTGACAAAATTATTTTCTTAACCTTAAACCTAAACTTAACCCATTTTCTTTCTGGAGGAGGCCCCTCCCCATACTCCCTGTTGACTTTGGTTGCATTCAATTCCATAGCACTACACCCAAAAATTTCTTTCTGGCAGAAACACTGGCATTTGACAAAGTGAGCAGTTTTTCACCCATGCGGAAATCGTTTTGTTAAATCATATGCAAGCATGTGCCACTACATTTTTCTAACTGTGGCAAGATATTTTTTTCCCCGCAGACAGGACAGTACACACAATGATATACCAGTCATGAGGCACTGCCTGGGATAAAAGAAAAATCCACAAAAATCAAAGGCTCTGCTGAATGGTTTTTATCCTATGACCAAGTAACGCAGGCAAGTGTTCGAACACCTAGGCTAAATCCTGCCTGTAATGTTTGTAAATTCTGTATGTGTATTTTCAGATGGGTTCAGATCGCCTGTCCAAGACTTTCTATAGATTGGGGAGCTGCCTTCAACAAACCTCTGTTGTCGCCTTATGAAGTAAGCCTGAGCCGTGGTTCAGTTTGGCGTTAAGACTGCATGTGTTTTCAAAATGAAATGAAATATTTGGCTTTGTAACTGTACCAATAACTAACACAATCCGACATTGGTTTAATACAAATTTCCACATGTTGCGAGTGTAAAAATTTCAACTAATATGATTTCTAATCAAGTACATAACATGTTAAACACATCTATTGGCTGAAGTAAGAGTTGGCCTACTCCTGATAATTTCATGTCACAATTTTGTCTTGCAATAATTTAATATTACATTAATTTACTGAATTACAGTTTTCTGTATGTCATCTAGTACTATTAAAACATTCCTTTAGAGAACTCAAAAAAAAAGATATATCAATTGAATTCCATATAATTAACTCTTCTTTTTGTTTTTTAGTTATCTGTTGCGCTGAAAAGCACATCATGGCAAGAAGTGTATCCAATGGACTTTTATGCTAATGACAGTTTGGGTCCATGGACTGTTAACAATGAAACTCATAGACCTCAGCGACCTCGGAGAACTCGACCGGTCGGAAACAAAGAAGTTACAAAACATGTCGCTGATGTTTCAACAGAGAAAAGCTCAGGAATTATCTCCAATTTAAAAGATGGAGACATCAGTTCAGCCAATAAATGTGTGTCTGGGCTGGCTGGAGATGGTTGTTGTTTGGACTTACCAAAGACAAACAACAAGTTGGATAACAAGTCAGAACATGGATGCAAGTCTGGAGAATTGACAGGGGGAGATCATTCTCAGCCAGGTAACCATGCAGCAGACTGTCAGAAATCACAGAGAAATGACAGATTAGAGGAAAAATCAATGGGATGCAAATCTGGGGAAATGGCTGGTGGAGATAATTTGGGTAAGCACTGAACAATAAGTTTTCTGACAGCATCAACCTTTGTGTTTAATTACATGTTGCACAAGCTATTAGTCTTTTAATCTATGAAACATAAAGCAGAATAGCATCTGTTGGTTTACTCCATTTAGGTTTTAAACAAAAATATTAAATTAATTTACAATGCTCAATTCTTTTTTCCTAAAATTATTGTTATTGTCGGGTAAGTTTTGAAGCATCAAACCAGTTTGAACCAAGTAAATGAAACATTTTATTATGTTATTCTTGTTTTGAAAATATATTGTTGAAAATTTCTGTAAATTTAAAAATATATTTCATAGAAATAACTGTTATTTAGAATCACTGAGTGTTTGAACTGTTTTCCTTCCAGATACGCTTCACAAGGATGATGATGGTTTCTGTTTAGTCCGGCAGAAGAAAGGCAAGAAAATTCCAAGTAGTACTAAACCGAGTAGTAGTTCATACTCAAGTGTGTCAGATGACGTGGACATGAACATAGATGAACTGATGGTCAGACTGCGGCAGTGCTGGTAATCTCACAACATTTACTTTTCACATACGTTTATTTTGGCAGGGTGTAGGATTTGTTCACTGTTAGAGTCAGCACTTCATCAATCTGTTTGGGTGAGATATAGCTCGGTAGAGCGCAGGTCAGGTCAGAGTGTTTAACATGCACATTCAGAACAAGCTGTTGTAGCGCACACCTATCCTGGAGGGGGGAACCGCCTGCAATGGCAGATGCAAGGGAGCACCAGCAGTCCAACCGGAATTTGGAAAATGTAGGATTAAGGCAAAGAGAATTGGTGCACATTTTTTATAAAGGAAATTAGGTGCAATTTTTAACGGTCCGGTAGAGCGCCTGCATGGGCTACTGTAATCTTAGGATCGAGCCCTCTTGGTGAATCCATTCTCTGGTTGAATTTTCCCCCATACCAATGAATGAATGCCCCATGACTGATATACACTGATGGAAAGAAATAAGGGACCACATAAACAAAAACAGCAATGAATGACAGCAACCAGAATGCTCATCCATAGTATCAGGAAGATAACTGTGTTCCTTACAGTCAGTTCACATTACAGACAGTCAATCCCATATGACATCTTTGTATTATACAGGGGTACTAGAATTTTTATAAAAGCCACTAGCCGTGGGATCAGTGATTTAAAAAATTCAATAGCCATGATTAAAAAGTCACTAGCCCTACTTAACTTGAAGTTAATATAATTTTACTAAATAATAGTAATAATCAAATATGTCACCTAAAGAAGGAGATAAAAGTTTAAAAACACTAACATTTGGGGGTTGGTATGGGGGGCAGGATATTTATATTTACAAAACAGACTTAACTGCAACATTTGACAATTGTTTTTTCACTAGCCATGAAGCATGGCAATAGTAGTTATTTACTAGCCCAATATTGAATACCACTAGCCATGGGAGTGAGGCTACCATAATCTAGAAGCCTTGTGTTATACAGACATTACTATGCTAGTAGTGAATTAAATTTGGTCTACAATACCATGTGTTCCCGTATTTGTTTCCATCAGTATATATCAAATGCCATTGTATATGCTGTCCTGTGTGGGTAAGTGCATATAAAAGATCCCTTGCTGCTAATAAAAAAATGTGACGGGGTTTCCTGTAAGACTGCCAGTCATTGTTACCAAATGTTAGGCATTCAGTAGCTATTAATTAATAAATCAATGCATTGTAGTAGTGTCCTATCTCATGGTCCATTCCTTGACGTGATGAGGTAGCGTGCATGTCTCAATGACTTAGGGAGCTATGCCAGCTGGAGCATCAGCTCCTGGTAGGGTCACCCAAGCTGGACTGGTCAAGGGTAGAGACTAGACTAATATGGACCAGGCAGACAGAGGACGTGAGTCAAGAAAGACAACTGTCTAGGAGAAGCAAACTCCAAAATCAAAACTGGGCTGGAGAGGCTCAGAATCCTAATAAGAAAACTCTCCTAGGAGAAAGAAAACTAGAAATTCAAACCAAGTCCACTGAAGTCAGAGTACAGAAGCTATGCATCAGTATTAGCTTGGAAACCGAAAGGAAATGTCTGTATATGCACCAAGCTCTATGATCATCATCTAGTAGTGTCATTAAACCAAACAAACTTTAACTTTCATCCATCTATCAAATTTCAAAATTTGTCAAAAGGATCTAGATGATTTAGTCCCCAAATCTTCTTGAATGTTTAATCTTGTAAGATGAAGAAGTTTTCTAAGATGGTGTTAACACTTTTACCGCACATCAAATGATAATTCTAATTATACATTTCTTTCTTTGTAATTTGTCAAATAGATTCGGATGAATCTCTAAATAAGATATTTTGAATTTCACTCAGAATGAGGAAAAGTAAGGATATTCTGTCAAAATAGTATTTTGTTTTTCATGTATTTTTGTTATTTACTTTCAGGGCTGAAATAAAACACTGTGAATTCTTTAAAGATGTTTGCAGTAAGTATTTCTCTTCTTGACTTCTATAACACTACTGAGTCGGCTTTCAAAGAGAAAGTGAAAGTGCATATAAAAGATCCCTTGCTGCTAATGGAAAAATGTAGCGGGTTTCCTCAGAAGACTGACAGAATTATCAAATGGTTAAAAGGACAGACCTAGTTTCAACCCATGAAAATACACACTAAGTTTAGTTAATCTACAAACCTGTAACACTTTTGGATAAAGTTACAATTGAGAGAAACACAAGTCTGTGACTTTGAAATGGTGAAATACCCTCTAAAAATAGATTAAAAGTTCACTCCATAACTGTTTCTTCTCAGACGCAGGCATGTTTTTAAAAATATGAGAAATGCATTTTGTGACATTAAAAACACCAGGATGATCATAAACATTGCGAATGTATGGAAATGGATAATCTAAACAATAAAATCTCAGTAAAGTATGATTTCAGTTATCGAAAAACGGCTCTAATAGTAAAAAATATGCCTTAGTGTTTAAAAACTAGGGTATGTCCCTTTAACATCCACTGACTATCTATTAAACTGTGCTCTAGTGGTGTCATTAAACAAGGCAAACATTCATTTTACATGGAAGTAGGGGTGGATGTTTCTCAGTGCTCACCTGAGGTACAGTGGGTACCTCGATAGATGTTTATTTGCAGTCCCTACCAGTGTCCCACGACTTATACATCAAAGTCTGTGGTATGTACTGTCTGCAGAAAGCACATAGAAAATATCTCTGGCGGCATTTTAGTAGTAGTAACCTAAGTGGCACAGTGGACTTTGTTTCTCACTCTAGACCAAGTGTTACAAGGAATAACTGAAGGAAGGAAATGTTTTTATTTAACTACGCACTCAACACATTTTATTTTACGGTTATATGGCGTCAGACATATGGTTAAGGACCACACAGATATTGATAGAGGAAAACTGCTGTCGCCATTTCATGGGCTACTCTTTTCGATTAGCAGCAAGGGATCTTGTATATGCACCATCCCACAGCCTTTGATATACCAGTCATGGTGAACTGGCTGGAATGACAAATAGCCCAATGGGCCCACCGATGGGGATCGATCCCAGACTGACTGTGCATCGAGCATGTGCTTTACCAATGGGCTACATCCCGTCCCCAGGTGTTAAAATAAATACACAGCCATAGTTTAAGATACATTAAAAATACCTATTCTTCCTTTTCTTTCTCTCTTAATAAATCCTGCATCTAATGGATTCTTAAATAGAGGCATGGGCTACACTGTTAGCCATTGGTTACATGGCATGGTTAATTTGTAAAATTTAGTATACATTTTGTTTGTTGCATATACAGACCGGCCTCGGTGGCATTGTGGTTAGGCCATCGATCTACAGGCTGGTAGGTACTGGTTTCAGATCCCAGTCGAGGCATGGGATTTTTAATCCTGATACCGACTCCAAACCCTGAGTGAGTGCTCCGCAAGGCTCAATGGGTAGGTGTAAATCACTTGCACCGACCAGTGATCCATAACTGGTTCAACAAAGGCTATGGTGTGTGCTATCCTGCCTGTGGGAAGCGCAAATAAAAGATCCCTTGCTGCCTGTTGAAAATTAGTAGCGACAGCTGGTTTCCTCTAAAAAACAGTGTCAGAATGACCATATGTTTGACGTCCCTTTAGCCGATGATAAGATAAAAAATCAGTGTGCTCTAGTGGCGTCATTAAATAAAACAATCTTTACTCCTTTTTTTGTTGCATATACAGTGTCAATATCAGTTTTTACTAATATTGTATAAACATAACATCAAAATCGAGATATTTTTCATGTCTTCATTAAATGACATGCCATTGTTATAAAATTATGTATTTAATTGACTTGGTGCTACTAATATTTGATTTTGTTTACTTCAGATTTGCTGAAGAAAACTAGTCCTACATTGTCTCAGCAGGGTTGTGAGTCAGTTTGCCATATACAGTTTGTCAGTTACGGTATTGGTCACTTCTCAAGCTGTATCATTGCTCGATACCAACTGTGTCTTATTCTTGCAGTCAGGGAACAGCTGGAGGTAAATATCATTTATTAGAGAAGATCGTATCAGTAAAACAGTTCGTTAGTAGACTTTTTTCTTCTTTTTTTCTACATCTTTCCATTAGCAGCAACAGATCTTTTATATTCACTTTCCCCAAGAAGTACTTTTTTTCTACATTTTTCCATTAGCAGCAACAGATCTTTTATATTCACTTTCCCCAAGAAGTAGACTCTTTAAAAAAAAAATCTACATTTTTCCATTAGCAGCAACAGATCTTTTATATTCACTTTCCCCAAGAAGTAGACTCTTTAAAAAAAAAATTCTACATTTTTCCATTAGCAGCAACAGATCTTTTATGTTCACTTTCCCCAAAGATAGGACAGCGAATACCCCAGCCTTTGATATACTAGTTGTGGAGCACTTGTTGGAAGAGGTAAAACACATAACTCAGCTAGATCCTGCCCAACATATTTTTTGTCCTGTTCCAATGAAAGCCTCATAACTGGCCTATCAAAAGCCTAGGAAAGTGCATAGGAAATATTCCTTGTTAGTAATGGAAACAAAATGTAGCAGGATTCCGTTGAAGACTGTATACCAGAATTATGAAATGTTTGACATCCAATAGCTTGGGGCAGGACATAGCCCAGTGGTACAGCATTCGCTTAATGCGTGGTCGGTTTAGGATCGATCCCCGTCGGTGGACCCATTGGGCTATTTCTCGCTTCAGCCAGTGTTTCACAACTGGTGTAGCAAAGGCCGTGGTATGTACTATCCTGTCTGTGGGATGGTGCATATAAAAAATCCCTTGTTGCTAATCGAAAAGAGTAGCCCATAAAGTGGCGACAGCAGGTTTTCTCTCTCAATATCTGTGTGGTCCTTAATCATATGTTTGATGTCATATAGTCGTAAATGAAATATGTTGAGTGCGTCGTTAAATAAAACATTTCCTTCCTTCCCTTTCAATAGCTGATAACTAATTAATTAATGTGCTCAAGTGATGTCATTAAAAAGGGAAAGTTATAAACTTTTTTTCCCATGGATTAACACATTTATTTTATATTCCTTGTTAAAAAAAAAGAAGAAGAAAAGTATATCAATTTTGCCATGTTACATTTACAATGTATTTACTGTTTTATTTTTTAATTATGTTTTACTAGATACCTGAATCGTGCTGCTTCGTTTACGACCCAGTGTTTACAGCAGTGGAAAAACAAGCACTTGAGAAACTGAACTTCAATATTATATCACAAAATGAGGTAGGTTATCCGGAGCAGATTAGCCTACTATTTTTGTCTTTTAGATATATTCATTTATATGTCCAGACCAACATGTTTTGTTTCTTTTCCCACATTGCTTATACTGTTATCATTTTCAACCTCTCTGTATAGAATTCCCAATATCACTGTATATATACTTCGCTGCAAACGTTTAGACTCACTTAAAATAAGATACATAAAATGACGCACATACAATGAATTGAAAAGAGAAACAATTTATGTCGAGTCTGAAAGGTTTAATAACAATCTGAAACTTAGAAAAAGACATGATACTGAAAATGGTTTTCCAAAACAAGGCACATAATTGACATTTTGAAAATAACACATTTCACTTTCAATGGGTGTCACGTCATAACGAATTCACTGAGGAAAAAGTTAAATGTCAAACATTAATAACGTGTATGTCCACCCACTGCCTCTATGGAGGCCTGACAATGCCGTCGCATACCCCGGATAAGCTTTCCAATTTGGTGTTGATCAATATTTTGCCACTCCTCAATCAAAACTCTGCAACGGTCATCAAGTGTCACTGGCTCTGGTTGATTTGCATATACCCATCTCCCAAGCATGTCCCAAATATGCTCAATGGGATTAAGATCCGGCGATAAGGCAGGCCATTGCATGTGGTTAAAGTAATTTTGTCTCAGACATTCTGTGACAATCCTCGCCTTGTGGGGTCTTGCATTGTCATCCTGAAACATGTGTTGACCAGTCATAGTCCTCAAGAATGGCAATACAACTGGCACAACAATGTTGTCTCTGTATTTCTGGGCTGTGAAAGTACATTGTACAACTACAAAATCTGTTTTGCGATTAACATTGATCCCTCCCACACAATAACAGATCCACCACTGAAATGATCATGTTGGATAACAGTAGCGTCATGGAACCTCTCACCCCGTCGCCTATAAACTGGTCTATGGCCGTCGTTGAAGTGGAGATTGAACCTTGATTTGTCAGAGAATAGGACACGTGCCCATTTACAGTTTCCCACATGACGTGCACTCTAGCCCATCGGAGTCTGTTCACTCTGTTGGTGTGTTAGAGGGGGATGAACTGCTGGACGACGTGCCTCAATGCCATTTACCCTCAGACGCTGTGTAACTGTCGTCTGGGATACACGCACGCCTGTAGCAGCTTGCAATGAATTAGCCAGAACTCTTGAAGTAGTGTGTCTGACCCTCAGAGTCATCAACCTCAGAAGGCGACCTTGACGTGGCGTTGTCACCCTTGGTCGTCCTGAACGGGGTCGATCTTGCACCGCATTTGTTTGCCAATATCGCATCCATAGATTGGATATGGCCTTTTGTGACACCCCAAGTTGCCTGGCAACATATCGTTGAGATCTGCCATCTTGGAGAAGTGCCAAAGCTCTATGATGATTTTCTGTTGATAGAGATCGCCCACAACCCATAACTTTTTATCTGCACTGTTCATATAGAGAATGCTCAATTTATACCCAGAATGTGAATGGAAATTGTAAACGAAGTGCATGCATCTCCTTAAGTCCAAAGAGTTCTGTGATATTGTGCCCGCCAAAGCTGGTGCTGCACTGATAGCATATGCAGATTTTTGCATAAATGTTATCATTTTGTTAGGTTACCTGCTACAAGTCACGTTATGTTATGTGTTTGAAAATCACGTGTAGAGATAGCCATACACCCCAAAGACTGTAAACAATGACATTATAAGCATTATCTCAACGTATATGCCAAAGGACCCATTTGGTTAAAGGTGGTGATATTTGGATTGTGAGTCTAAACTTTTGCAGCGAAGTATAATTGCTGACACATGTTAGCAATTTTTGACATGCGTTGAAATTATTCCTGACTTAACTATATTCAATTTCCGATGTTACCTCATATACAATGTAATTCCGGATGTAAATCGTGTATAATTCCAGACTACTACAGTCATACATTTTATACTTCATATCATTTTAATTCTTACATTTTTTAACAAGCTATTTACTGTGCATTACAGAGTTAAAAAGTTTGTTTTGTTTAACGACTCCACTAGAGCACACTGATTTGTTAATCATCGGCTATTGGATGTCAAACATTTGGTAATGTTGACATATGGGTCTTTGAGAGGAAACCCACTACTTTTTCCCATTAGTAGCAAGGGATCTTTTATATGCATCATCCCACAGACAGGATAGCACATACCATGGCCTTTGATATACCAGTCGTGATTACATTTTTACTAGCCATGATTAAAAATTCACTAGCTCTACTTTACTTAATACAATTTTAGTAATAGTAATAATCAGATATGTTACCTAAAGAGATTAAAAACACCAATTTTGGAGTCGGGGTGGAAGCAGAATATTCATATTTACAAAATAGACTTAAATGCAGCATTTAACCAAAAAAAATTCACTAGCCATCGGACATGGCAATAGTAATTATTTACTAGCCCAACATGAATATCACTAGCCATGGGAGTGGGGCTACCGTAATCTAGAAGCCTTGCATTGGCAACTCTTTTCTTTTAGCAGCAAGCAATCTTTTATAAGCACCATTCCAAAGATAGGAAAGTAAACCAGTTGTGGAGCACTGGCTGGGATTGTGTTCATGGCTCACAAAGCATGCATAGCTTCCAGTGTATTTTATTTAACACTTTTATTTACAGGAAGGCAAACGGCCATGTACCAGCCCAACCCTAGTGTTCATGCCTCACTGTGGGAAAGCCCTGTACAACAACTTGCTGTTTGAAAACTGGGAACCTACGCAACTAGTCAACCTCATTTTGATAGGAAACAGCTTCACATCTATGGTCGACAGGTAAGCAGTGGGGAGGAAAAAGAAGAAGAAGACTTTGTTAAGTTTCATGACATTTGAGACAAATAACAATTTTATTTACTATTGAAAATATAGGCTTTTGTATCCATAGTTTGTGGATATATGTTTACTGTTTTTTGTTTCTTTTTTGATGTTAGAACATGTATGCCATTCCTGTGGAATAAAAAAAAGGTAAAGTTTGTTTTATTTAACAACACCCCTAGAGCACATTGATTTTTATCTTATTGGACATCAAACATATGGTCATTCTGACATATTTCTTTAGAGGAAACCCGCTGCCACCACATAGGCTACTCTTTTCCAATAAGCAGCAAGGGTTCTTTTATATGCACTTTCCCACAGACAGGACAGCACATACCACAGGCTTTGGTGAACCAGTTTTGGACCACTGGTTGCAACGGAAAATAGCCCAAACTGCAAATGGGTCTACTGAGAAGGATCGATCCGATGACCGACCACTTCACAGGTAGACAGGCTATCCTGTGGAATATAATCTTAAGTCAAGGTGATGTGAAACTGCTGGTAATCCAATGCCTTTACAGATCAGTTCAAGCTATTCACACTAATAATTCTGGCCGGGACGTAGCCCAGTGGTACAGCGCCCGCTCGACGTGCGGTTGGTGTGGGATCGATCCCCGTCAGTGGGCTAATTGGGCTATTTCTCATTCCAGCCAGTGCACCACGACTGGTATATCAAAAGCTGTGGTATGTACTACCCTGTCTTTGGGATGTTGCATATAAAAGATCCCTTGCTGCTAATCGAAAAGAGTAGCCCATGAAATGGTGAAAGCGGGTTTCCTCTTTCAATATCTGTGTGGACCTTAAACATATGTCTGATGCCATATAACCGTAAATACAATGTGTTGTAATAATTCTAGAGTAACATCGTCATGACTTCATCACTGCATTGCATGTATGCATCTCAATACTTTTTCATTACATCTTATTAAAGCATTCACACTTAAAAACCAAGATCAAAACTATTTTAACTGAACCAGTGTCAAAAAAATGCATGACATTTGTATAATTTTAGTTGGTGTGAAGAGGTAAAACAATTTGGAGCTGAAGTGATTGTGTATCGGTATAAACGGTTTAACACAGATTAGGTGTTTAGCAAAGTTAATTGATTTGTTTAATTTTGTTTCAGGACACCAGAACGACTTCTGAAGAAGACTGGTAGTTACATACTCAGAGTATCCTTTCAAAAAAAGTTCATAATTTACTTGCTGAAGTGTGATACAGTGGAATTCCTCTAAACCGGACACCCTTCGGACCAAGTAAAAAGTCTGGTTTTAAGAGGTATCTGGTTTAGAGAGGTTCTCTTCTGTACATATATTTAATAAGGGGCCGAAAAAACCATCTGGTTTGAGGGATTTCCGGTTACCAGAGGGTCTGGTTTTGAGAGGTATCGCTGTACTTATTTAAAAATACAAGCTGAAATGATCTTAGATATAAACTGAAAACTCTGTCCCATAGTTTTGAGACCATTTTCAGCATTGCAGATCAAATTTAATAAACTTAAAACGCAAATTACATGCATTTCATGTTTTTCTTTCAAATAAAAGTCGTACAAGCCTTTTTTATATATACTCTTCAAAAAAAGTAGGGGAACTCTAATAAGAATTTACAATTGCCAAAATTGTAAGGTATATTAGCTGTGGGAAATGGTTATATGATAATAGTGAATTAATTGGGCAAGCATTACAACTGGTAGTTCAGTATTACAGTAGGTTTTATGACCACCAAAGATCTTGAAGGACGATTGGGGTCAGAAGTGAAATTTGAAAGTTGACATTTTTTTATCAGTAAATCGCAAATTCAAACAATAAAAATGACTAAAAACAAAACAATAACAACAGTATGATCAACAGAATGAAAAAGATTGACAGAAATAATGTTCCACAGTGATTAATGGACCTTCTTGGAAATGGCCAAAATCGAGAATAACACCCCACGCACTGCGTCATGCATGTGCAAACTATGGAGTGTGTTTCGGTGTGTTGATAAACAGACCTGAACGATGTCTGTGGTCAAAACATATGTTTGGTCTAATAGTTGATATTCACATTAATATTTCAGGTTCCCCTACTTTTTTTGAAGAGTATAGTTTCTGCAATTGCTAATTTGAAATAAAACATTTATATTTAACTTTATGGTGTGATTTTTATACATGAAAATATTGCTATCAAATATAGCATTTTTTAAGTATAGATATTAGACGGAGATTATGTATTGTCATGAAATCAAAATTCTTTCAAAATTTATATTTCTTTTTGTTTTTTAATACTATTTCAAGTTTTTATGATCTATTGTTATGTAAAATAATTTAATTACTACCTTAACTCTTTCTCAGATCCAGCCACACACAACAGAATCACAGATTCCAGGAAATTTTGCCCATGATCAAGTCTTCAATGATCTGGCTGTTCATACATTTAACGAAGACAAAGTTAAAAACTTGTCAAATGTATTCTGGCAAAACCACGAAGAGCCAGTTTACGAGAAAGATGATTTGGAAATAATTGTAAATAAATGAATGCAATGTTTATTAATTACAAGGATACAAGTAACATTCTGGGGAGTAACCAGAGGAAAAAATGATGAGGCAAACCCAGACCTGTAAAATAAATATCAGTGTCATGGGAAAAATAAAATAATTTTGGGGAAATACCAGACGAGGCAAGCCCCTCGTCTGCCTCATGCTGGCTACGACATTGACATTGGACATAGACTGTGTACGTCTTACTGAAGCTATATCTGTAATATCTTGTATTATCATATCTCTTTAAGAATGATGTAATTTATTATGACATATGGTAATAAACAATTCATTCACATCCAACTTTGATGGTGTAATGTCCATCAGATTTGAGGCTGCTAGATACTGGGTTCATAGCTCAGTATTGGCTATCATCCCAAATGAGTTTCAACGTGTCCGACCACTACACCGACTTTATCTCACCAAGTTCCACTAACAAAGTTATAAAGTTTGTTTTGTTTGACAACACCACTAGAGCACACTGATTTATTTATCATCGGTTATTGGATGTTAGACATTTGGTAATTTTGACATGTGCATAGTCTTAGAGTGGAAACCTGCTACATTTTTCCCATTAGTAGCAAGAGATCTTTTATATGCATCATCCCAGACAGGATAGCACATACCATAGCCTTTGATATACTAGTATTTGATGTACAGAGTTAAATAAAGATATTTGTTGCAATATGGAAGGAAGAAATGGGGTTTTTTTTTTAATGAAACACTCAACATTTTTATTTATGGACATGTGGTTAAAGATCACACAGACGATGAGGAGAGAAAAGTAGCACGAGATCTTTTATATACACCAACCCACAGACACTATAGCATATACCACAGCCTTTGATATATACCAGTCGTCGTGCAATGACTGGCTGGAACAAGAAATGGCGCAATGGGCCCACCGATGGTAATCGATCCAAAACCAAGTGCACATCAAGTGAGCACTCTACCACTAGGCTATGTCCTGCCACTCCACTAACAAATAACCATTAACCAGGGGTTCTAGAATTAGTAATTTTTCAATATAGGTACTTTGTTATATTTACCTATTTCATGATATTGTGTAATTAGTTATTTTTATTATTTATTTATTTATTTTTTGCAATTTATGTGATATTTTATAAATTAAATTAATAATTTAAACTTGGACCGTTTTGCAACATACATGGTGACATGCAACCTTTAAAAACTAATAAGACTGGTTACCGTTTCGCATTTTACGCTTGCACTGTACTACTATTAACATTAGAGTAACAAATCTTTGGGTACCAGTGCAAATAAGAACATGGCGGCAAGCAATAAATTTGTGTGTTTTTTTCAGTGTTGACACTTTATAACTTGAATAAAGTTACATCGGTAGGTATACTGATGTCATCAATGGGTCAAAGATTACTGGTTGCCAACTATTTGTTAGTAAAATATCGCATGTGATAGCAAATCGAAAGAAATGACGTGTAGATGTTTCTTTTGTTTTCGTACGAGCCAACTCCAAGCGTAGATTTTTTTTTTTTTAATCACTTGCCATCGGGATCTCACAAAGTAACTTTTACTGGCCCGAATCCAAAAACCACTGGCCTCGGGCATCGGGCCACCGTATTCTAGAATCCCTGCATTAACCCACTGGTCCGGACTGAACCTTAATGCTTGAACCGTAATTGGATATAGGCATCAATATAAATTAAAAAGAATGCACTTTAGTTGGTCATAAGCCACGTTTTAGTTGTAATTGCAAAGATTTTTGAAGTTGGGGAAATAAAGAGTAAAAATTACAAGATTACACACACATTTCAGATTTATTTAAAGATAAAACAAAGTTAAAACATTATATTTTACAAAAGATATATCGATGTCAAATGCAATATTCCATTATTAAATGGTAAAATGGAACAGAAATAAAACAACCCAATAATTTACAATACATACTACAACTCTGTCAACTAAAAACTCGAGCATTATTCCTACAACTCTTATGCCAACTAAAATCAAGCAGTATCCGTAAGCTTCACAACAAATGACGCATTTGTTCTAACAACAATTTCCTTTTACAAAGGCAAAAGGTTTTGAAAATACTAAAGCTACAAAGAAATTTCTATTTAAATTTTACTCATTTAAAGCAAAAAACTAAACTTTGGCACTTGCCAATTGTGCATTTTTCAGTTGCCATTCTGTTACCATGGCTACTCTATTTTACATATACATAGGCTATAAGAAACAGGAATTAAAATTAAGATTTAGCATTTGTAAGGGATTTAACAGACGTATGTTTTACATGTATTTACCATTACTGAACTGAAAATGACTAGTAATAGTGTCATGTCATTTTGGTGTGCCATTTCTAATTATAGGATGTACACCACAATATGAGATTTTATACTTCCGAGTATTATTCAGGACATTCTTATTACATGGAATCTGATTGGCTAAATGTATCACAAGGATGTTGATATTACATTGATTCTGATTGGCTAAGCCTGTAAGATTGCAACACGTATGTGTGATCAAACTGTACCTTGCTGACATTGTTGTACATTATTAAACACCAAATTCATTGTCATCTCCGCACATAAATGTTTTTTTAACAATCAAACTGCATGATTGCTGAAATAATTGAGATTTGTGGCATGGACTTTATAAAAGTCATCAGTACCCATAACACACTCCTAACACCATAAATATTCACTAATAAACAACCTTTTATTTGATTTTTAATAGTCAAACCTGTTAGCTTCCATCAAAGGAATATATATTTTTTAAAAAACCAACAGAAAACATCTCTTTAACAGAGGTGGTTACTATATTAGATTTGGAAGAATAGTAAAGGAACAGAATATTGTTTTATGACACCTCAGCACATTTTAATCTATGGCTATTTGGTGTCTTAACAAATGATTATTTGAACACTTGGTTTTGAGTGAGACGAAACCAGCTGCTGTCACACACTACCCCTACTGAAGAGCAGCAAAAAGATATCTTTCATATGCAGTATCCTATCTACCACAGCCTTTAATACACCACTTGTGAGATTGGCACAGAAAGAAAACATCCTAGTATCGACACTGTTACCCATTGTATCTTAAGACAGTCGGATGCTTAACAGGTTTAACTAATATGTATACCAGCAAAACACCAAACTAAAAACAAATATACAGTTTTCACCATGTACAAAATCGAGGAGAGGTGGAGAATACACTTTTGAAATGGTGCTAGAGAGCAATCGGATGAAAGTTTTAAATAAAAATTAAATTTTTTATTGCAAGATGATCAATATGCCGCAATCCTAAAACATTCCAGGTGAGTGGAGGAATGCGGGATTAATCACTCGCTTTTTCTGGGGAAGTTGCAGCTTAATCTGACAGTGTTGAAGTGAATGTGCAATTTTGATTTCTATAATATTGTGGTTTCACAGGTTTTGAAATGGTTAATATTACATTTTAAAAACAATATATAAAGAGACGGTCTCGAGTTTGTTGCCATTGTAAGATGTGCCCGACTACCATAATAGATGTTTTAATAACAAAAATTACATATTAAATAAATAAAAAAATCATGGCACAATATTTCACAAGAACCGTTATTCTGTTCACGTGTTGGTTACGCAACTTTAAAATCATGAGAGCCGCCAATCGGTTATGTGGTGAACAAATTACATTCTAAAATTAAAAGTACCATCTACCAGTAAAGAAAGTAAAAATCAGTTTATGTTTTTTTGAACCACCAATGTAGCACAGAACCGTATAGTTAAGTGTTAGAATTAGATAGGCCTAACTCGTTTGTTACAAAAACTATATTCACGTAACCGAACAATCAGTTACCTAAGTAAAACTTACGTGAACTGACCTCCAGTTACCTAAGATTTTGAAATATTGTCTTCTGATAATGTGTTTTGAAGCTAAAACTAGCTCTATAGTTTGAAATATCTTACAATGGCAGCCGATTGTGGAGAGTCCATTTGAGAAAAGTGAAGGTGTAAACACACACAAGGCTGCTAATTTAGAAGGATTCCCAAAGTATCTACACTACATTTTGATGATTTTGGTGGAATCCTTTTTTTTTTAAATTCAAAAATTCATGCCTGCATACTACATGTATATATACATTTGTGATTTCACATCTGTTTGTAATTACACATTTGACTCCAAAGGCATTTTTTGCAGTTAACTAGTTTCAACTTCTATAATATATTTACATTTCACCGAGATTTTCAATCATGGAAGCATTGGGAAGTAGGAGAATCACAATATGACAGCTGCATAAAACCAACACACATTTATAGCACATTATATTTAAAAAAAATAATAAAATTAAAAAATCATTCGTTATATTCATATACGTACTAGTATTTACCACATTCCTGTAATGTTAAAACCCATTTAACACAATTTCAGTCCAAATAAATAAGGGAGTTTCAAAAAGGTACTACATGTATAGAAATTAATGATAGGTCTACCAGGTCAGTCTAAATCTAATGGTACTGTGGCCTATTTCACTAAACATTGAAGTTTATGTCTGCTACTAGCAGTTATGCTGGTCGTGCGTTTAGATGTGTAAACTTGGCATCTATTTCACACAGAAAATTATATCATTATGGAAGATGGAGTATTTTAAAGACAAAAGAAAATTAAATATGTGTATTTCTAACTATATTTGTTGTACTATAAATTGTATAATAGTAATAAGAATTGTGATTTAGTCGTAGATTTACGTTTACGTACAAAACTAGGCTTACAATGTTTTCTGAAATTGGGCCCTGAATATTAAGTTTTTAAAAGATCAAATAAATGTACTTTGTGATACTGTGGTGGATTATACTATTAACTGAAATATTGCTAACATAAAAACCTAAAAGTAAACTGGAGTGCAGTGTTTACAAATAATGAAAAATGATATTATGATTTTTAACATACACACCTATCCCTTCCACCTCACGATATATCATTTATTTATACAAACATTTCATATTCCTTCTATCACATGGTTTGATTTGGGAATTCTGTGGTTTAGGGTTGATATCAAAAACAAAAATTGTTATGTCAAAGTAATGGACAGCATTAACATCAAGGTAATAGACAATATTTATATATAAATCTTAAATCTAGCTACATCCGTGTTTTTCAATGGCAAAAGATGTTGAATAATTGGTAATACTGGGGTGTTAATATGGAAGTTACTTAACAATTAAAATATTTAATATCTCTGAACAAAAACCTATTAACATCTCTTTTAATGGAGTTATTAAAAAGAATGCATGCATTATTATTAAAGATTTTATTATTCAACAGAATGCATGGATATATATTCTAATACGAAACAGAATGCATGCATATAGATTTTATGGAATGTGGGAAGCAATATATCTGTATATTAAGTAAATTATTCTAATTCACAAATGTCCAGAAGTAAGTTCAAGCGAGGGAATTGGCACAGCATGGGATTAAAAACAGTCCCCAATATTTGGCACCACAGTTTTATGGGACGTTTTGATCAACTGAGCATCTTGTATAACAACCCCTGTCTATGCAGGACTGATCAGAGATATTCCCTCATATATTTTAACTGCAATAAAGGCCACCTGCTCATAGAGGTCATATTTGGATGACTGTTTTAGAGCCTGGAGGTTACACATACACACCACCATTCAATACTGCATGCATTTCAAAACAATTACTGTCAGAATATCGTCAGTATAAAATGTCCCAATATTGAGAGAACTGTTATTGTTATATTTTTTTCACATTACAAGGTAATTGACATGCACAAAATAAATACAGGTCAACAGTTAATGTCATAGTGACATGATAGCTTACGATATCTGCATCGTACCTCTTAAGATAGCTTTAAAAATATCGGCCCTATCTAGTAAATGCTTGATTTTATCCCGAAGTGAGTTTTAACAGTTCAGTGGGAAGAGTTCTCAATGCAGATGTTTAAGTCGACTACACAATGTGTACAACTTTCTCTCTCACTAATCTCTAACAACGAACATTTTCATCAGAAAGCTCAGAGACCTTAGGGGTGTGCCCAAGACAACATACTTGATCTTTAAGTGGATACATGCAGAAAATAAATTGAAAAAAAAATGAAATTAAGAATTAATTTTTGGTATTTTCTGATGATGAAACGAATAAAATATGCTTAACTGATAAAATGAAATAGCACTCAATTATATATATTATGAACTTAAATTCAACTGGAAAATTCAATAGCCATAGTTCTTGCCTCTTTCGTATTTTAGTGTACATGGAGGCAATGACATCAATGTCACACACAAATGTTCACTCTCTAATTAACAAAGTGTGAGATTTCCAAATAACACCATTGGCACTCAAGATTATTCCGACTATGACAAAAAGATGAAAATTTAAACCAGCAAAAACCACACCAAAAAACAAAACACAATACAGAAAGGCTCTAGCAACATACTGGTGTTTTTGGAGGGTTTTTTTTTCTTTTTCTTCAAAACTGAATATCCCACAGAATAAATAAAAAAATCACATATTCCAAGCCAAATACAAAACTACCCTAATTTACAGTGCCAAGCTAAAAACCTATTTGTGCTAAAACACCACGACTGTTATTACTGAAATTATGAAGCAGTTATTTTATTTATATCTCTAACCATCCGGTGAAAAATAGCATTATTTTACAATTATTGGTCAATCAGTAGGTATCAAAAACAAAATTAAACTATGCTTTAAAAAAATGGGATTGAAAAAAAAAAACTAAAAAGGAAAGTCGGCAATCTAATTTTGAAGTAAATGGGTGTAACAAAATAATTAAAGTGTTATACATTTTAACATTGTTTCAATGCTTCTTGTAAAATATCTTGAAAATAAAAATAGCTTGTCTAAAAAAAAAAATTTCTGTATTAATTAAATATATCGTTGTTAATCTCTGCATATAAAGAGCATAATGTAAACTGAATAGAACAGCAAACTCTTTATTTATATTCATGCATCAAGGACCACGGAACCGGAAAGGGAAACATATCTCTGTATTGTATTCTTGTTTAATCGACTGTGAAACGTGCACTTGATCCATCACATGAGCGATGCTGTAACGCCTCCAATCACTCAGAACTCCAGTCAACGATGTTCGGAAATGTTGTTCTAATCACCACGTCCGTTATGTTGGTGTGGAACACTTCCAGTCCTCCCGTAACGTGTGTTCGAAGAGGGCCGCGCGATTCTGATTGTCGCCTCTTTTCACCCAGTGTCCGTACATGCCGAACGCACAACCGTCAATGAGTTTACGCATCAGCTTCACGCTGTACGGATTGGTGGTCACCGTTTCAAACGAGATCGGTGGTGGGTGGCGGTAAAAATACTGCAGACGGTAAAAAAATCGTACACACCAAATGGCAGACTGGAATATGAAAAATGAATACAGGTTAGAATAATGATAGTCTTGGGGAAAAAAGTACTATAATCCGTAAAACAAAAAAGCAGTGATGTTATGTATTACTTATAGATAAATGATGGTTGTCAGTTATAGATATATGATTACAAAAACTATAAAGAAAATGCTCATTAAGACACTGTTCATATATCCAATCCAAAAAAACTAATAATAATAATAATTTTTTATTACTATCATTTTTTTGGGGGGTAACACCTTTAAAATATTAGTTTGGAAAGCAGTTGCATCTATAACATATTTCAATTTAAATAGTTCATTATAATACTTATTTTACAAAACAAGAGAATACTTACCACAAATACTTTCTTTGCCATAAATTTTTTGGCAGGAACCAGCTACAATAAAAGAAGATTTTTTTTTATTAAGTGCAAGAGTAATGTGTACTTTTAAAATTCCACTAGCACATTTTTCATTTCATTTCAACTTATCTTCGTGCTTATATCCAATTAAGGTTCAAGCACGCTGTTCTGGGCACACACCTCAGCTATCTGGACTGTCTGTCCAGAACAGTGGGTTAATTGTTAGTGGTTAGGGAGAGAGAAGAGGGTGTAGTGGCCTTACATCTACCCATTGAGTCATTGTTTGCAAATCTTGAGAGCCCGTCACCAACCCAGCCATCCCTGCAGCTCATCTCCAATAGAACAGAAGATAAAGCACATGTTTTGCATGAAACTACGGAAAAGATCGCTATTCAAAACGGGTTTGGCCTGATTTTGAGACATATGTTGACTGTTGTTATTTCGAAAAAATCAATGTACTTTGTACAAATAATTTTTACGAGCCACGCGAGCTTGTATGCTAGTCAAGCTACAGAATTTTATATGATTTTTTCGAGCCTCGGGATATTGGACTCTCCTCAAAATCACATCCTGCGTCCCACAATGTATCTGTATTTTATACAGATATAACTACTCTAGAAATGAATTATGTTTAATGTCAAATACTATGTGTTTTCTTATTTCTTTCCATTAGTATACATGTATAAAACTAGAGCTTTCTTGTGTCTAACATGCTGCAGCTGCCACAACTGGTCTACAGAGAACATCAAATCTTATGAAATGTGAAGAAAAACTAATTAACATTACTACCTCTCTTCTGAAAAATGGGTGAGCTAGTGCTTCTTTAGCGGTGATTCGTTCATTTGGATCAACAACAAGCATTTTTTTAATCTGCAAAATAACACAATATCAATATTTTAACAAGTATACAAAGAGTATAATTTTGTACTATCCCCACGCCAACCTTCCTCCACTAAAAGCACAGTTAAAAATATAGTTTTTTAAAAAGGATTTATTTAATATGTTTTTATTTTTAAAACTGAATTTCAATTTGCTTTGAAATACCTCCGACTGGGTTATGAATATATAGAAATTATAAATATAAAGAAACTATATCATAAAAAATATTAGGATCCGACTAAACTTTAAGTAAGATGCATTTTATTATTAGAACGATCCCCGTCGGTGGGCCCATTGGGCTACTTCTCGTTCCAGCCAGTGCACCACGACTGGTATATCAAAGGCTATGGTATGTACTACCCTGTCTGTGGGATGGTGCATATAAAAGATCCCTTGCTGCTAATTGAAAAGAGTAGCCCATGAAGTGGCGACAGCGGGTTTCCTCTCTCAGTATCTGTATGGTTTTTAACCATATGTCTGACGCCATATAACCGTAAATACAATGTGTTGAGTGCGTTGTTAAATAAAACATTTCTTTCTTTTTTATTATTAGAAATTTTGATATTCAGTGAACATTTATTAAAAAGGTGGTGAAAAATAGAGGATGCTGGACCACCTTTGCTGGACAGAACAGGTAAACCCCTTATGGGTTTCTCAACTGAAATATAATTTTTAATTTTCTAAAATGTGAACAGTATTATATTTTCAGAAAATCCCTGTACAGAAAGGAAGGAAGGAAATATTTTTTTATTTAATGACTCACTCAACACATTTTATTTACGGTTATATGGTGTCAGACACACAGATATTGAGAGAGGAAACCCGCTGTCGCCACTTCGTGGGCTACTCTTTTCGATCAGCAGCAAGGGATCTTTTATATGCACCATCCCACAGACAGGATAGTACATACCACAGCCTTTGTTATGCCAGTTGGGGTTCACTGGCTAGAACGAGAAATAGCCAAATGGGTTCACCAACGGTAATCGATCCTACATCGATTGCACATCAGGCAAACACTGTACCACGTCGTCCCCCCACCCCCCCCCCCCCCCCCCCCCACCCAACTGTATAGTAGCCATTCTCACCAGATCTTTAGGTGTTTCTGAGACTTCATCCCACTCTGGACTACTGAACGAGTAGCTACCCTGCATGATGGCTCGGATCATCAGCATCTGCTTCCTGTGCCAGAATGGAGGGGAGCCACACAGTCTGTAGAAAACAACACGTTTCATATACTGATGGAAAGAAATAAGGGAAAACATCAAATTGTAGACTAAATTTAATTCACTACTAGCATAGTAATGTCTATATTTCATACCAAGTTGTAATGTGGGATTGAATGTCTGTAGTGTTGAATGTACTGCCTTTATGTTCTCAGTCAACTTCTGACAATATGAATTGATTTTTGATGCAGTCATTATTTCTTGTTGCTATCTGTGTGATCCTTTATTTCTTTCCATCAGTATATTATCCTGCAGTTCAGCTTTTACCACAGATTAAAACTATGTAGTGTCTTGAAAAGTAGATGGTTCATCAAAGAACTAAGTTATCAATGATTTCCAGATGGCACTAAAATCTAAACTTTTTTGTTGTAACACAAATCACTTTACAAGTTCCAATTTTCTTCCTACGTTTTAGTGGCATCCCAGGCCTAGCTCTTGATGGGCAAAACAATTCGCCAACTTATCTTCAATATGCAAAATCCACTGTTATTTTTCAATAAAATACCAATTATTACATGAAATGTTTTCACCAAATCAAAATAAAATTCGCCAATTGTTCCTGAAATTTGCAACTGGTGAATTTGGCGAGTGGCAGAGCTAGCCCTGTATCCCATCACCATCGTCAGGGGATTGAAGGAGGTGGTGGGATGTCACTGAAACTTGGAGAGAACATTTTAACAAAAGCGAGATTTATATTTAAACTTTTCCCACGTTGGGATTATGTACAATGTTGTTTTTTTGTTTTAGTTTCGTGTCTGTCTACAACAGTGATTTCAAATATATTCCTTCTGCACCTGAACAGAAAGGAAAGGAAATGTTTTATTTAACAACGCACTCAACACATTTTATTTACGGTTATATGGCGTCAGACATGGTTAAGGACCACACAAATATTGAGAGGAAACCCGCTGTCGCCACTTCATGGGCTACTCTTTCCGATTAGCAGCAAGGTATTTTTTATATGCATTATCCCACAGACAGGATAGTACATACCATGGCCTTTGTTACACCAGTTGTGGAGCACTGGCTGGAACGAGAAAAAGGCCAATGGGTCCACCGATGGGGATCGATCCTAAACCGACTGCCCATCAAGCGAGAGCTTTACCACTGGGCTACGTCCCGCCCCGCACCTGAACAGAAAGGTATGTATAAAGTTCACCTGTTTAAAAAGACCATGTTTCACAGGTCTCTTTGGTGGGCGACCGGCCTCGGTGGCGTAGTGGTTAGGCCATCGGTCTACAGGCTGGTAGGTACTGGGTTCGGATCCCAGTCGAGGCATGGGATTTTTAATCCAGATACCGAATCCAAACCCTGAGTGAGTGTTCCGCAAGGCTCAATGGGTAGGTGTAAACCACTTGCACCAACCAGTGATCCATAACTGGTTCAACAAAGGCCATGGTTTGTGCTATCCTGCCTGTGGGAAGCGCAAATAAAAGATCCCTTGCTGCCTGTCGTAAAAGAGTAGCCTATGTGGCGACAGCGGGTTTCCTCTAAAAATCTGTGTGGTCCTTAACCATATGTCTGACGCCATATAATCGTAAATAAAATGTGTTGAGTGCGTCGTTAAATAAAACACTTCTTTCTTTGGTGGGCTGCTAGTGGGCATAAATACTGGTTTCCCTTAGCTAAAAATAGTAACGGTGACTATACTCTGACATTCCCTTGATAATTCTACTATAGCGCCTTTGATACGTTCCGGATCAGCCATAACAAAATCTACTTACAGCGTATACATTATTACTCCACAAGCCCACCTGTAAAATAAACCAAAGTAACATTTTAAAAATATAATTAGCTTTTACATGTAAAAAAAACAACAGAAGAAGAACATATCAAGAATGTTAGCTCACACTGAACAAATTTCCAAATATGAGACAAAAAATATGAGTTATTCATTTTCAGATTATAGTCCGAACCACATTGTTAACAACTACATTGTACAATAAATTACTCTTGCTCCTACCTTTAATTACTGTTAGATTTCCTCCACATTTTGTAAAGACAGAAATCTTTAAAAAAAACATTACTAAGTCACAGATTCCACATATTAGATGATAACTATGTCACCTATATAGACATTTTTGAGATTGCATAGGGCAAAAAGCATGTAATTTTGTGCTGGCTGCCATTTTGCATTTTTATAAAAAAAACCTCTCCAAGAGGGGTGAAAGGATGTGATGTAATTTAACAACGTCATGACATGCGTTGTGGTATAAAAACACAGGCTTGCACCCTTCTTAAAGAGTTCCATAAAAAAAAAGTAAAATGGCAGACGGCAAAAAACTGCATGCTTTTTGTCCTAGGTAATTTTAGAAAAGTCGGATAGGCAACATGTTTATCATCTAGTATGTGGAATTTGTGTCATTGTAATAGTTTTTTTATGATTTCTGTCTGGACAAAACATTGGTAAAATCTATCAGTAATCAGGTAGGAGAATCATTTATTGTAGTTGTTAACAATGTGGTTTGGACTTTAGTTGAAGATACAAAAAGAAAGCATGACAAATTGCAAAAGGGAAGTAACTGTTAAATATTATTATTATGCACCACAAAACTAACAAACAACTTTTGCCAAAACACAAATTTAAGTCTTTGATATGAAAATAACTGGATAATATATTTCAACTCTATTTAATTACATAATACATTTTGTACTGCTATAACGGATACTGTGAGGAATAAACAATATATGCGCTTAATTACAATTGTTATTGTACTTACAGATCCACAGCCTTCCCATAGCCTGGCACATTGTCATACATGGAAACAGCCAGGACCTCAGGGGCCAGATAGCCTGGGGTTCCACAAAGCTCTGCAATCAAAGTGGATATTTTAAGCCCTATAAAATCTGAGTAAATATTATGTGTTTGACATATGCAGTAATGTGTCCTTTTGAATTTACATTGATGTCTTCATTTGGATTATTGAGTCCACACAACATTCTTAAAAAAACTTTAAAAGACTGGACTCCAAGTTAAATAAAGCCTTTCCAAAGTTTAGTCAGGAATTTAATTTTGTATAAATCAAAGTTTGTTCAAAGACCCTTAGGCTAATAAAATTGATTTGAATATTATTTTATGACTTGCTAATATGCAAGACAGTTTGCAATATCTTGTCTTCTTCTGTCAACCATCCACCCCCCCCCCCCCCCCCCACCCTCAATAACCTTTGTGTAGCCAAATTAGCCAAATACTAATTTTTATAGACATTAGATACAAATATGTATTATGCTGCTCAAATTCGCCATTTTAAAATAATTACATTACCCTTCTATCCATAATAATATATTTTATCAAATATAAACTTTTCTTATCTAATAATGTTGTCATCTCAGGACAGAGGTAAATCCAGTCTCAGATTTTATCACAGAGCATTCAGTTCATAACTGATGCCAGTAATAATATACTGTACAAGATACACAATGCTTACCTAACAACTCCTCATCCTCTGTCAACACAGTGGCAAAGCCAAAATCCGATACCTTGATATTCATGTTGTCATCCAGCAGTATATTTTCAGGCTGAAGAAAGAAAGAAAGAAAGAAACTCCATAAAGTACATTTTGTGGCTCATATATGTGTTGTAAAGAACTGCAAAAAAGAAACGTAATTGCCAAAAGAAGGTTCATTCACTGAAGTCTTAGCCCTGATAATCGCATCGTAAAATGAGGCTCTGAGCACACCCAGTCTTCAAGCTGCCTGTCAAGGACAGATATTTATACTAATTACCGAATTCAGTGAGAAAGTTGTTGCACTGACCTTTCACCTAATTAAGCTTTGAACTTTCTCCGAGTTGGGGGAGGGCGATTTAGCTCAGTGGTTAGAGCACTCACCTGAGGTGATTGGGTCGCAGGAGTAAAAAACCCTTGCTGGACACATTGGGGGTTTTCTGTTCCACAACTGGTATTTCAAAGGCTATTGTATGTGCTGCCCTGTCTGTGTTGTGAGAGAGTGCTTATTAAAGATCCCTTGCTGCTGCTAAATGTTTCCTCTGAAAACTACATGTCAGAAGTAACAAATTTTGACATCCAATAGCCGATGATTAATCAATGAATGTTTTAGTGGCATCAATAACAAAACAAACATTAACTTCACTCGCAGTTGAAATGACACTGGGATATGAAGCTAGTGTTTACAGATAAAACCCCAAAGTGCTGTAAGGATGACAAAATGATACCAGACATGGAACACTCACCTTTAAATCTCTGTGAACTATACTTTTTGTGTGAATGAAGTCAACTGCTTCCATTAATTGTCGCATAATTATCCTGAAAGGTATGAATAAATAAACTGTACATCAACTACAAGATGCATACATAACATGTATATTGTAAAATTCTGTCAAAACATTATTCATTATAATTTCAGCCTAACGTTTTGATTTTCCTAGAATGTTATAGATCTGACAATATGGAAAAACAATTAATTTAAAAGAACCTGGATTACCTGGATTTCCCGCATTTAAACCTGAGGCTTAAATACGGAAAAACACCACCTTGGAGAACATAAAAGTTTTATCTGAAATTAGGCCCATGGCTTAAATTATGAAGTCGACAAAAAGTTATACAAAAGGTGCAAGTAAGGATAGCAAAGGAGTACATAATAACTGCAAAACATATTTTTAATATCAGATATGCTTTAGAAGAATATAAAAGTAGCCTTCTGTGACAGGTAGCAACTTGAGCTGGGCCCCATTTTAAGAAGCGGTCTTAGTATACACGTTAACTACCGTAAGGTGATTTTAGCCCTAAGATCGCAGAGTAAAATGGAACCCTGGTTTGACTGTAATATACATCTGGATCAAGTCTATCCATAAGCGTAAGTGATAGAGGGGGGATTTGGGGAGGATGGGTAGGGGGGTGACTTCCCACCTCACCCCCAGTGTTGAAGCCAATCTTTGCATTGGGGCAAAACAGATGAAGATGTTCGGCCACACTTCGGGCAAAATGAGCTGGCCTGAAACTATTTCACGATGTATTTCCATCATTCTACTCTACAATATTAGTTGTAATCCATATACAAAAGTGTAATGGTTCATTTGGAATTCTATATAGCTGTTTAGTAGTAATGCAAATATGATTAAATGCTGTTATCCAGATTTGGGCATTTTCATTTAATTCTGGAATAAATCATCCTCACACCCCCCCCCCCCCCCCCCCCCCCCCACCCCCAATATAAAAATGGGAGCCTGTATGCCTTCGAGTCTATCTTCATTAAACAATCCTATAGAGAGAAAATTCAGCTGGACAAACCTGGTTCTTTTTTCTGACAGTGATACAACTTCTGTTAAATAATCAAAAAGTTCACCCATTTTACATCTGTAAATTGAAAGAAATATATAGTTACACACACACAAAACAAAGTTACAGGGAACATCAAGTTAGAAATATTAAAATTGTTGCACCCATAAGATAAATATAACAGGGAAAAAATTTAAAAGTTTAATTTAGTTTTTTTTAAATTTATTTTTAAATTATTCAATTTGAATCACATTAGTTTCTGTGTCAATTAAAATTTCAAATTAATTTTATCATGAAATATATATTGTAGATCCTGAAATTAATGCGATCATAATATTAATGCGAAAAATGCGAGTTTGTGCTATTCGCATTAATAATATGACATATTTATTCTATGTTTTTGTCTATGTGTCCTACGTTATTAAACCGAGATTAAAATTCTAATACATTTATAACAGACAACTGGCAAGACAGACTAATTGTCCAATGGTCCAGCAAGATGCCAGCCACGTGTGACGATTGCAGGGTCTTTGGCAACACACCCTGTCAATAGCTGACATGATCCATCACGTGTGAATGTGTTTTAGCATGCTAATCCTGAAATTGATGGTTTCTTTGTTTTTGTTTTTTTGTTTGTTTTTTTGTTTCTTCTTTGTTTTTACTGTTCAAGTTCGATGCAACTTTGTCAGCATACCACTGGGTGAATTGTTTTTCATTATGACTTTGAAATCACCATTCACAGATAAAGAAGATACAGTTGTAATAGTACATACACGTATCCTAATGTTTAGCCAGATTTAGCTAAATATACATATTACGTAAATAATTGCTGAAAACATATGCATTGATTGAGTTGATCTCACCAAAAACACTAGTGACTACACATACACAGATGTGTGGTGTTAGAAAAGTAATATTTCAAAGGGAGGCCACTCGCATTAATTTCATGTCGCATTTTAGTCTGCCTACCGTCACTCGCATTAATTTAGGGATGTGTTAATTTCAGGATCTACAGTATATATATATATATATATATATATATATATATATATATATATATATATATAAAATAAAATATTTCCATTTTCCTGTCAATGGCATCATTGGGCTATTTCACCATGACTGGTAACGGTATATTAAAGGCTGTGGTATGTGCTGTCCTGTTCATATGATGATGCATATAAAAGATCCCTTGCTACTAACAGAAAAATGTAGTGGGTTTCCTCTTAGACTGTCAGAATTACCAATAGTTTGACATCCAATAGCCAATGATTAATAAATCAATGTGCTCTAGTGGTGTCGTTAAACAAAACTTTAAACAAACCTTTTTATATTTCCCATCTTTTGTTGTTCAGTATAGTTCACAGATCAGAGAAAGGTAAAACTATTTTTTATCAAGGGAGCCTCTCCATAATGTCTCTTTAAGTCATCCAGTACAATCTAAATGATATCAGATCTTACAGTCTCTCTACATTGCGTTGCTCCATTAGCTGATCTGATATGAACCAATATCATATATACGTCCAGGTCCAGTAATTTTCTGGATATTCATTATGTTTCAAAATAGGTGGCTATGTAAAGCACTGTAACAGTTCTGGTCAATTTAACTGATCTGTAATGTAAGACATAGCTGGCACCGATATGAAATTCCTGGATTTTTGTTTTTTCTTCATTTTATGTTAACAAGGCCAAAGCTCAAAATTCATTTTGTTGAGTGGGATGCACTCTTTGCTTCTCAAATTTTATATTAATCTAATCTTTAAGAAAAAGCTAGAAACTGAGAAGCAGATCTAGAACACAGGTATCGATATAAATTCTGTAGCTGTATAATACTTTCTAATGAAAAGTAAAGGCTGCTTATGAATTTAATACTCTTTTTTTTAAAGCTGCAATTGCCTCAATCTGTCTGTCAGTCTCAAGCTTTGCAAGCCTGGGAGGGCGGAACGTAGTCCAGTGGTACAGCGCTCGCCTGATGTGTGGCTGGTTTTGGATATCGATACTTGTCAGTGGACCCATTAGGCTATTTCTCGTTCCAGCCAGTGCAGTGGTATATCAAAGGCCATTGTATGTGCCATCCTGTCTGTGGGATGATGCATATAAAAGATCCCTTGCTACTAATGGTTTCCTCTCTAAGACTATATGTCAGAATTACCAAATGTTTGACATCCAATAGCTGACGACCGATAGATCAATATGCTCTATTGGTGTCATTAAACAAAACAAACTCTTTTTTTTGCAAGCCTGGGTTCCCAAAATATGGTACGGCTTGTTGTTCTACTCACATGGTCATGTTTGTAGTGTTGTGATCAAATGGAAGGCTTAGGTAATCTGGAAATGGGCTAACACTGATTTCAGTCAGGTCCACAAAGCCAGTCAAGATGGATTGGCAGTAAGATTGATTCAAATATACTCTTCAAAAAAAGTAGGGGAACTCTAATAAGAATTCACAATTGCCAAAATTGTAAGGTATATTAGCTGTGGGAAATGGTTATATGATAATAGTGAATTAATTGGGCAAACATTACAACCGGTAGTTCAGTATTACAGTAGGTTTTATGACCACCAAAGATCTTAAAGGACGATTGGGGTCAGAAGTGAAATTTTAAAGTTGATGTTTTTTTATCAGTAAATCGCAAATTCAAACAATAAAAATGACTAAAAACAAAACAATAACTGTATGATCAACAGAATGAAAAGATTGACAGAAATAATGTTCCACAGTGATTAATGGACATTCTGGAAATTGTCAAAATCGAGAATGACACCCCACACACGTGTATGGGGCAACTGCGTGATGCATGTGCAAACTATGGAATGTGTTTCGATGTGTTGATAAACAGACCTGAACGTTCTTTACTAGGATGTCTGTGGTCAAAACATATGTTCGGTCTAATAGTTAATATTAACATTAATATTTCAGGTTCCCCTACTTTTTTTGAAGTGTATAGATTATGTTAAAGGACAGATCTAGAGATGTGCCTGTGTGCATCTGGCCTAAAATCCACTCATATGACAAGCCAAAAAAATTCACATAACATGACTACCGTATGTAACATGTTAACATATTCAATGTTAATTTTGCATTAACAGGCAGTGATCACAAAATACATAACACAAAATATACTTACAATTCAAAGACTAAAAATATGAATGCTGCACTTTCAAAGTAATCGTGCAGTTCAACTGAAACAGAAAAACAGGAAGGCATTTTAGTGCACGTTATGGCAAAATTACACACATAATAATATTATGTACTAATTATCAAAAGAAATATTTCCTAAAGTAGTAAACACTGAGGAAACAGTAGAATTGCATAAACTTTCACTATTTTAACAGTGATTTGATTAAATAGAAAAAAATATTGTTATTATGGTATAACTGTTACACATGCAGAGTAACGGTTTACTCAACTTACTGATGTATGACTGTCACACATATATGCGGAATATAGATTTACTCAATTTACTGATGTTGGTATGACTATCACATATGTATGTGGGAGATAAATTGGGTGAATGAATGAATGAATGAATGTTTAATGATACCCCAACACAAACATACACATCAGCTATTATGTGTCAAATAAAAGTAAATACATGAATGAATTAATGAACAAATGAATTAATGTTTTAACGACTCCCGAGCAAGTGGGGTATAGATTTACTCAACTTACTGATGTTGGTATAACTGTCACACACACACACACAGAAAGTACAGATTTACTCAACTTACTGATGTTGAAATGATTGTCACACACATCTAACCTTACTGATGTTGTCAAGACTGTCACACATACAGAGTACAGATTTACTCAACTTACTGGTGTTCTTATGACTTTCACACACATACAAAGTATAAATTTATTCAACTTACTGTTGTTGTCATGACTCACACATAGAGTATAGATTTACTCAACTTACTAATGTTGTCATGACAGTCACACACAAAAAATACAGATTTACTTAACTTATTGATGTTGTCATGACTGTCACACACACAGAGTACAGATTTACTTAACTTACTGATGTCATGACTGTCACACATACAACAGAGTTAAGATTTGCTCAACTTACTGATATTGTCATGACTGTCACACATACAGTTTAGATTTACTCAACTTACTGATGTTCTCACGACTCACACATACAGAGTTTAGATTTACTCAACTTACTGATGTTTTCATGACTTTCACACATGCTGAGTATAGATTTACTCAACTTACTGATGTTCTCATGACTTTCACACATGCTGAGTATAGATTTACTCTACTTACTGATGTTCTCATGACTTTCACACATGCTGAGTATAGATTTCTCATGACTTTCACACATGCGGACTTACTTACTGATGTTCTCATGACTTTCACACATGCGGAGTATAGATTTACTCTACTTACTGATGTTCTCATGACTTTCACACATGTGAGTATAGATTTACTCTACTTACTGATGTTCTCATGACTTTCACACATGCGGAGTATAGATTTACTCTACTTACTGATGTTCTCATGACTTTCACACATGCTGAGTATAGATTTACTCTACTTACTGATGTTCTCATGACTTTCACACATGCTGAGTATAGATTTACTCTACTTACTGATGTTCTCATGACTTTCACACATGCGGAGTATAGATTTACTCTACTTACTGATGTTCTCATGACTTTCACACATGCTGAGTATAGATTTACTCTACTTACTGATGTTCTCATGACTTTCACACATGCGGAGAATATTTATTTCCCGCAGTGTGTCCTTCTTCGTCTGTTCCACCTGGTAATCTTCACCCTTCTCTCCGCTGACATCAATAATTTTAACGGCATATTCCTTTCCTGTCTTCTTCTCCACACAACGCCGTACAGTACTACTGATGCCTCTGAAGTAAAAAATAAATCAGTATGTCAGCAAAATATATACCTGAAAAAAATACAAGTTTGTGGTCATCATGATGACGTTATGTTACCGATGGAGGCAATGTTAGGAATTTGATTTATTTGATACCAAATTAAAATGTTATTTTAGAAGTGTTACAGCAAAAAATTTAATAGTTTTTTTTCAATATGGAAAATATCAACCTCATCAAATTAATCAATATTTTTCTCGACAGAGCCTAAACAAATACCGATTAACATAGACTTAGGTTAATATTTTCCATATTAAAAAACACTCCTGAGGAAGGCTCTATGTATTCATTATGTCAGCTTTTTTTCCCACCTGATAGCACACTACATTATCATTCATACAATTTCAACGATATCAGTACTAACTAAAACATTGCTAAAATTAATTATCAAGCATTCATAACAACAAATGTTTAGTCAATAATTGTCAATCACCGACTTGTAGCCCATGAAATTCTGTTCATCTTGTAACAGCAAGTCAGTACAGATAATTACAAAGTAAACGTTTGATAATGATAAAAATGCCATCTCAGATGAATTTATAACAGATTTTGTGGCCGCACTGGTGATTGCCATCGCTAATTTCGAGTGCTGCACTTAACAGTGTTACTTGTGCCAATGAAGGAAGGAAATGTTTTATTTAATGATGCACTCAACACATTTTATTTACGGTTATATAGCATCAGACATATGGTTAAGGACCACACAGATATTGAGAGAGGAAACCCACTGTCGCCACTTTATGGACTACTCTTTCCAATTAGCAGCAAGGGATTTTTTATATGCACCATCCCACAGACAGGGTAGTACATACCACGACCTTTGATATACCAGTCGTGGTGCACTGGCTGGAATGAGAAATACAATGTAGCTCATTGGGCCCACCAACGGGGATCGATCCCAGACCGACCGCGCATCGAGTGGGCACTTTACCACTGGGCTATGTCCCACCCCTCTTATTGCCAATGAGTTACTAAATTCACCAAGTAAAATGGTGATACATGTATGTGGTCATTTAACTTTGAACACTAGCTTCCCAATTAATTAAAACAACACATAGTATGAGTTTTCATTGCATTTCATTTCAACTTATTTTTATGCTTATAAGTTATATCCAATTAAGTTTCAAGCACGCTGTCCTGGGCACACACCTCAACTATCCGGGCTGTTTGTCCAGGACAGTCGATTAGTGGTTAGTGAGAAAGAAGAGGGTGTAGTGGTCTTACACCTACCCACTGAGTCGTTAAACTCGCTCCGGGTGGGAGCTGATACCGGGCTGTGAACCTACCAGCCATATATCTGATGGCCTAACTACGACACCACTGAGGCCGGTATGAGTTTTTAACTTAGCTCACAGCTAAAACGACGTGCTTGTGGGGTTTTCCAATATAACTTGCCAACAGAGGTCACATAAGACTGGTAGCTAATACGTAGGTACTGGGTTTATAGCGCAGTACCGGCTCCCACCCAGAGCGAATTCTAACAACTCAGTGGGTAGGTGTAAAATCACTAAACTTACTTTTCTCTCACTAACCATTAACCCACTGTCCTGGACAGATGGCCCAAAGTCTTTGGTTTGTAAGTGCCAAATTGTGAAATAATATTGTATGTTACACCAATGCACACTATTTTCTCACTGGGTTCCCCATTATGAGTGCCCACTGGAGTAATAATTACGTAAAATTATTTATATCAGGGAAGACTGTTTTCAGAATCTTGATTAGCGACATGATACTCAACAAAATGTTCCCTGCATATATATGTTGATATGTATGCCAATAAAGAAATAGAAGTCAAGAATTAATGAGAACCCCCCACCCACCCCCCCCCCCCAAAAAAACCTTCAACTAAACTTAAAATTAAAATGTTGACATAGACGGCCAGACAGAAACTGTCTTCTATCGACTATCATTATGTGTTGCCTGTGAGCCAAATAATGAAAAACACTTACTTTTCCTAAAAAAACCCAGAAGCATTATATAGTTTTGGTTCAACATTTTATTTCTTTTCATTGTCTGGACTAGTATACAGTACTGTTCATGAGACGTATTTAACTGAAAACTAGAGCACTGTCTAGCTCTCGTGACACGCCCATGATCGTTCAACTGAAAATGGTACATGTATGTCTGTACAGGAAATAGTGCATATGGTACAACAATTGTACATTGTAGTTGAACTTGAATTGGCTTTGAATATTTATAAATGAACCAGCAGTTGCTATGCCTGTACATGTTTTACAGGAAGTTTTGTTTAGTGGATACTGGATATACATGTATGCATTATAGGAGTAATTTATGGAAGCAGTGAAATGAAAAGAGAAATGTTTTTTTTATGCAATTCTTACTTTAATTCATATATGAAAATTAACGTTATTCAAATTATCACTGCAGTCCAGGTTAGTTTGTATAGTTCAGACCTCACTGTCAAAAAATGTCAGGGAAGTGATTAATTGCACCTCTAACTTGGATATCACGGAGCCATTTAAGACATTTCCATTATAATGCTTTTGTAATATTTAAAAAACAACAACAACAAACATTGCATGCTTAGGCGAGATAAAAATTTACTCTTCTTGAACTAGTCTTAGGGGGGTGATGGGGAGTGAGTGATAGCTCCTCTAAAACAGTGAGGTCTAATAATTTAAGTATGTAACAACAACCTACAGTCAGTCACTGAACCAATCAACCATTTGACCCATAATTACATCCACTGAAGCATGTCTGCCTTGGCACATATTCCATGTTTCCTAGGAAATATATCCAAGACAAGGGGAACAACAGACAGTTAATTAAGGTCAACAACAGTCTATTTTCGGACCCTTGTTTTGGCTTCGTACACAATAAATAAAAGATATCTAACGGTAATTTTTTGATATGATATATTTGACAAAAGATACTTTTTATTTCTTTCATCTTTCAAAACTTAAAATTAATATTTTGTCCAGAATAATGAAAAAAAAAAAAATACCGACCTGTAAACAGTGTTGTCTGCTTATTATAGAAATTAAACAGGGGTCAAGGTTAACAGACCAGTTTTTATTTTAATGTGGCAAAGCATTATAATAATATAGCTAATTTTGTAGTTAAATGACATAAGTATTCCAATGACGTCAGTTTGCATCTCCTTACAATATCCATAAACTGTGTACATGACGTTCCCATTTTAAGAACGCTGGAAAAATTCCTGTGCAAAGTTGCTATTGAATTTTTTTTTTTTTTTAACATTACTAATGCACCTGAATGTGTTTGAAGAAAGTCTTGTTATACCTTTTACGAAATATGGATTTCAAGTAGAATTACGGTGAGATATGCTATATTTATTGCATATGAAGCCGAAACAAGGATACGAAAAGTGACTGTCATCGACCTTTGGCCCTATGACATGCAACACACCAGCTTCTGAAATGCATCATTGCACAAAGTTTTATCATCATTATAAAATCTACAAAGAATATTTGACAAGTACAAGCAGCCAGGCAGGAAAAGTTGGTCTGATCTAATTATATGGTGTTGTAATAAATTAAGTTTAATGACATGCAATAAACAGTACAGCATTTAATGGACAAACTGATTGTTTTATTTTTAATATTGTGCAAAAAAAAAAAACCCAGGTCACAATGACCTAATTACAGTATGTAACACACATCCATCCAAGGAAGTGTTAGTATTACAACATCATGTTTGATGATATGCTTCAAATGACATGGACGGTATTAGCTGGACAAAAGATGCTGAAGTCAACTGTTCTTATTCAAGTCATTGTTAGTCTCTTTAAGTAAAGACCTTTAAGAGATGAGTCATGAGACATTGACAAGTCACACACACAGTCTGTTAATATGATTGTACTATGAGACATTGACAAGTCACACACACAGTCTGTTAATATGATTGTACTATGAGACATTGACAAGTCACACACAGTCTGTTAATATGATTGTACCATGAGACATTGACAAGTCACACACACAGTCTGTTAATATGATTGTACCATGAGACATTGACAAGTCACACACACAGTCTGTTAATATGATTGTACCATGAGACATTGACAAGTCACACACACAGTATGTTAATATGATTGTACCATGAGACATTGACAAGTCACACACACAGTCTGTTAATATGATTGTACCATGAGACATTGACAAGTCACACACACAGTCTGTTAATATGATTGTACCATGAGACATTGACAAGTCACACACACAGTCTGTTAATATGATTGTACCATGAGACATTGACAAGTCACACACACAGTCTGTTAATATGATTGTACCATGAGACATTGACAAGTCACACACACAGTCTGTTAATATGATTGTACCATGAGACATTGACAAGTCACACACACAGTCTGTTAATATGATTGTACCATGAGACATTGACAAGTCACACACACAGTCTGTTAATATGATTGTACTATGCAAACATCAATCTTGAGTCATATCTGTATTGTGTAGGTCACATACTTTTATATAGCTCAAACAGTGTGCATAAAATATATCAAGTTACTTTATGAAAAAAAGGGGTGGGATTTAGCTCAGTTGGTTGAGTGCTCGCTTGAGGTATTTGTGTCACAGGATTGAACCATCTCGGTGGATGCATTTATCTGATTGTTTTTTTCCCATGTTCCTACCAGTGCACCACAACTGGTCAAAGACAGTGGTATGTGCTTTCTGGTCTGTGGGAAAGTGCATATAAAAGATCCCTTGCTGCATTAGGAAATATATATATGTTCCTCTGAACAGAATAGCTAGAATAGAATAAACGTTTAACAACACCCCAGCACGACAAAATATGGGTTTCCTCTGATGACTACTTGTCAGAATTACAATGTGTTTGACATCCAATAGCCGATGATTCATTAATCAATGTGCTCTATTGGTGAACAAACTTCCTTTTTTTCTTATAATTTTTTTTTTAAATTGTTGAATTTGCTTTTAACTACAAAACTAGAGCACACTGATTAGTTAACCATCAGCTATTGAATGTCAAATGTTTAATAATTCTGACACAGTCTTCAAAGGAAACCCACAAAATAAAAAACAACAAAAAACAAAAACAATCCACATCTTTTAATATACAATGAGACAAAGAAATAAGAGAACATTTGATATTGTCTATCAAAATTCAGTCACCATTAGTGTCATAATGTCTGTGTAAAGTACAAAGATATAACATGGGACTGAATGTCAATAATGTGAGATTGAGTGTCGGGTAACACAGATAACTTCCAGACACTATGAATGAGGGTTGAATGTCAGTAGCAGTTAACCTCCAGACACTAAATTAAGGTATGAATGAGGGTTTTGGTTGCAGTCACTATCTCCTGTTAGTGTTGGTGTGATCCCGTATTTCTTTCCATCAGTATAGATGCTTAAACTGTAAGAATTCTCATTTCAGACATTAAAGAGTTTATAGAAGATGGGTGTTAAATTTGTTTTTAAATTTCTCTGTTACCCACCCCATTCCCAGCCATCCCAAACCGTTCTGACCCTGTCCCTACCATAACAATAACATCTGGAACAGTTCTCACTGTATACTGCTACCGGTAATACTACTATTATTACTATGTGTGTACAACATACATGTACTAGTATTTTACTGAATCATTCCATCATTCCCGTTAACACAAAACTTAAGTACAATAAATAACTACAAAGGTTCTATACTTTAGTCAGTGCAAAAAGTTCAAGTTCAGTAGTACCAAGCAGCCAGGGAAATATTTGGGTTATCAGCAGAAATTCTCCAGAGTTGTTTATCTGCACATTAAAAAAACCCCAAGTCTTTCACACTGATCAGTGAAAATGCACCTAGTGACACTGCATGGTGTGGAATGTACTGTGCCCACCCAGTAGAAGAATGCATGCCCCGTAATGAACAGTACTAAACAAATATACAGCCACACTCTCATATTTACATTCAGAGTCAGGCTAAGTTAGAGAATTTATCACAAGGTGGGGGAGGAAGGAACATGTACATGTACCATCAGGGATTTATCTGGAATTTTCAACAGAATCCCATGCAGCATGGCTTACGGGATTTTAGGAAATTAATGTTATTTAATCATAACTGTGATGGGTTTTTTTTTTAGGCTACTAAATAATGCAATGCACCATTGTTAAATGCATATATCAGAACAGACATAATTACAGAAATATTTACACATCAAATTGGGAATTTTCAGTGCCACTTGTTTTTGGGAAGGTGCCTAGAATGTATATTCAGTACCACAAAAAGCCTGGATAAATACCTGACTATACTTTTTTGTTTTCATGATGTGTCTATGAATACTTGGTTTAAATAAAAAATAAATATCTTGTGTGTGGTAGATATACAAGCCTCTACAAAATACTATACTAAGACAAAAAAAAAAGTCTAGTAATTTCATTCTACTGCACAGGGCTTGAAATTTGCCCAAAAAATAATGGATGTTGGCAAATTATGGTAAGCAAACCACAAACCATGAGCAAGATTTTAATGTGGAATAAATAGATGCAATACAAATATTAATAGTGGCTCATATGTTATAGATCTAAAGAGAACGCTCAAATAATAATATTATTTGAGCAACTAATGCCATTATTTTTTAATATTCAAGTCGCCCAAACAGGACATTGGTCGCATTTGGCGACCTGGTCACAAGCCGTTTCGAGACCTGCTGCGTCATACTTTAGCATACAAGCTACATTCAGTTACATATATACTTGACAGTAACACATTTCATTTTATTTTGAAAATCTCAAGTTACTTTAACACATGAATCATCAATTAAATCCAGTGTCTTGATTTCACTTTGAAAGTCAAGAGGGTTTTTAATATATGCACATTTACTAAATTGCTAAAAAAAATTGTCTTAAAATACAATTACTGTTCCATTAATGCATTAGTTACCGAGTTAGTTAACATACTTTTCTTTGACATGTAGCTGCTTTACAATACTGTATAAACTTAAATTTTTATTTTGTTTTACAAATGACAAAAATGGTAATGCAATATAAGGTATGTATATACAAAATGTATATATGTATTCAGGGGTGCAGAAAGTACTCACCTGCTCGAAATGCGAGAACAAATTCTCACGGACAAGTTGAAAAATGCAAATATCAGTTTGACGGGTGGTCTGTCTTTTTATTTTATAAATTTAGAATTTCGTAAATCTATATGAAAGAACTGTGAAAAACTGTTTTTATTAGAATATATATTTTATTTAATATATATATATATACAGTCAGTCAAAAAAAGACTGCATATTATAATATTATTAAACATTACTATATAGTTCTATAGGCTGGCGGTCTAGTATAAATTCTGACGAGCTAGTAAATATTAGTTGGTCTGTTCCGGCAGGCCAGTGAAATAGTTTTCATTTCTGTACCCCTGGTATTTGTGTATTTACGGAAGTGGCATGCCAGAGTGTCCTTTTGCAGGTTCAACTGTAATTATAACCAGTTTAATAAGATACTAGTATTTCCCATAGCCAAGTTTTATCTCTGTTCTCAAGTGTCAAACGTAAATGTGATATTAAGACATTTGATGTAAGTCAATAACAAAAGATAAGAACACTTGTCCTTTATGATTCACAGATTCAGTCAAGCATGACATAACAGTCAGGGAAATGACCTATTTGATTTAGCATGCAGTTCAAGCTAACATTTAACTAAATGGACATTAATTCTGACAGTGATTGATAGTTTTGTCCTAATGATAAGAAACTGCTGTAGGATATTATATTATTACTTTCATTCAAAATAAAACTTATCATTGTCATACATTTTGCATTTCATTTAAAAAAGTGTGATAAATAAATTCACAAATTTACACAACAAAAATTAAATGAATACCAGAAATGAATTACAATAAAATAAAATGTTATTTCATGTATGTACATGACTGACATAACCAGGGTGCAGAAAGTGCTAGTGCAGAAAGTGCTAGTGCACTTGCCAATGCGAGTCAGAATTACATACATGTATGAGTCAAAAATACAATCACTGGTCCAAGGAGTGAGCCATTTTCTGATTCACTATTGAAATAAAGAATTGATTTTCTGATGTATCTACTATGTTACAAGCAAACATTTCAATGGAAAATAAAAATAGATCTTCACATGTGTGTTACTAGATGGTCATTTGAAGTAGTTTTTATTATTGTAATATTATGATACTATATTGTGCTGTAGTCGGAGAGACTAAAAACTTGGTAGCAGACTAGTACATTGTGATATATTTCTCTCTTCTATACCCCTGTGCCTGATATCTCAATGTAAATGAAGAATAAGAATTATTTAATGTGTAAAACCCACACTATGTATCATATGCTCACATACAGGTAACATACAGTGTATATACTTACACTCCAATAATTTCACAAATAAGAAAATGTCCTTTTAGTGTTATAAATTCTTTGTGGCAAAAAGTCATTTTAACTTTAACCCATTGTTCCGTGGACCTGCATCGTCCACTTTCTGCCACACACAGTATAGTATCACACTGAAATGGGCACTCACACTGTCACATGTATATAGTTATCAACAAACTCCTCTCTCAAAGTTGGTGCATACTTTGTGACCCAATCGCATGTGAGAGGGTCACCCACATTTAAACCAATCAGAACTCCAAACAGCTGGTAACTTACTAGGGGTCAAAGGCTAACATTATGATGGCTGGGAGAAATGTGTCTATATTTAGCAGCACAGCAACAGGAAATAATAACAAACAAGCTAGTATCAGCTGTTGAGCTGTTTCATAATGAAACCTGATGTAATAAATTATAATCATTATTTTCAGAGCATGGTCAGTAAACAAATCTGTATGTAAAAATATAAAGCCATAGATATATTCACTTCCTAGTTGTATCAGAAAGTGATATAATGTATATCATGTTCATTACTGTTAGTGCACTGAACATACTAATCCCAAACAATAACTTATTCTCTCTCTCTCTCTCTCTCTCTCTCTCTCTCTCTCTCTCTCTCTCTCTCTCTCTCTCTCTCTCTCTCTCTCTCTCTCTCTCTCTCTCTCTCTCTCTCTCTCTCTCTCTCTCTCTCTCTCTCTCTCTCTCTCATGTTTATATTTGAATTATTTTTGTTTGTTTGCCATAATAAGATTAGATCATAACCAGTGTTTCATTTTATTTTACTTAAAGGCTAACTTTACAATGAAGTAAAATTACAAACAGTGAGATTAAAACCAGACAAAAAATGTTTTACTAAGTAAAGTTGTAGTCAAATACATGTATCAGATCACAATACATGTGTATGTTTTTATTTATTTAAATTTTATAACAAATGATTGAAAATCCTTCGTTAAAATTGCTTTTTGACTACCCCCACCCCCAAAAAACTAGTTATTTCTTGAATAGTGACATAATTCAGTGACTGCTGCTGAATAGTGTTGTATTGGAAATGATCACGAATGACGTTTTGTATGAATAACAATGTCATCAATCTTTTCGAATAAACTTTAAAAAGTTTAGTATTTTGTAAGACACTAGGCTTTGTGGCTCTTACATGTACGTGAAAACTAAAGCAGGAATAACACTTTTACTTGTTAATGGGAAAGGATTTAACACAGTGTCTAGTGCTATTTTACAACAACAAAAAGATTGTAAATACATGTACTTCAATGATGTGTTAATCAGGGCTAGCTCTGGGTCAATTAGAGGGTGGGAGTCGGGGGGGGGGGGGGGGGGGGTGTATTTATTTTAGGTTTTTTCTGCATTCGTTTCAAAGCACATACCCCAGTGGTAAAGTGATTGATTGATGCGCTATCGGTTTGGGATCAATCCCCGTCGGTGGGCCCATTGGGTTATTTCTCGTTCCAGCCAATGCACAACAACTGGTATCAAAGGCCATGGTATGTGATATCCTGTCTGTGGTATGTTGCATATATAAAAGATCCCTTGCTATTAATGGAAAAAATTAAGCGGGTTTCCTCTCTAAGTCTATATGTTGAAATTACCAAATGTTTGACATCCAATAGCCAATGATTAATATATCAATGTATTCTAGTGATGTCGTTAAACAAAATAAACTTTAACTTTGCTTTAACTACAAAATTAGAACACGCTGATAAGTCAAACATCAACTATTGAATGTCAAATGTTAAATAATTCTGACAGTGCTCTAGGGGTGTCGTTAAACAAAAGAAACTTTGTTTTCCGTTTCAAAGCACACATCTATGTGCGCACTGGACCTCTTTAAAAGCTTAACAGTCTGAAAAGATTGACCAAGATGATATAAGAGTGTGATTAAAGACCGAAACCGTGTGAAACCAGGTGTTGAATCTAGGTGATTACACTCCGGCGGTCATAACATTAACTGTTTAGTCCTTTGGTTGAGAAACTTTCCACCCATTGTTGACAACTTTCCACCCAGCTTTGTTACACTAAGGTGTTCAACCATCAGTAACCCAATTGTTAAATTTTATTGTCCATTATTTCATTTTCTTTATGATTCATTTGAGCCATCTAAAAGTAAGTTTGAGTACTGTGATTGTAAAGGGTCTGATAAAGGTAGACCATTTTTAGATAAAAATCACCAAAATATCACAGCAAATATTTTAACTCTTAGGTTGGTTCATATGGTTTATACCTACATGTATAGTCTGTCCCATCCTCCAACAAAAATGTGTTTTGTCAATAATTTCAGTTTGGTTTGATGTAAAAAGTAAAGTAGAAGTGTTTTGGAAATAACAAAACAATACTATTTTTGCGTGCAATTTAGAAAACAATCAGCTCAGAAATAAATAACTTACATGTACTGTAGTAAATTTCATAGTACGAAAAAAGGCAATTCCTGTGGGAAGGACTATAGGTTTATCGACTGTTCAATAACGTAATCAGTAAATACTCTAACATGTAACATACATGTGTACTGCTATTTTGTACAATAATACTGACATGCCAAAGGTTTTTATAATTAATTTTGTAAATGATATAGTATTGTTACAGTGTCTAAAATCAGTTTACAATTTATTTATTTTTAAATTAAAAAATTGGGGGGGGGGGGGGTAAATGGTTACCATCTGTTAAAATTAAATATATACAGGTTCAAAACATAATCAACTGGTGGTTCGTCTGAGTAAAATTTGCATAACCAATTCACAAACAGAATCGGTTGATTAAAATGTGCCCTGTATATACATGCAAGCTTGTCAAAATAACTTGACAACTGATGAATTTCAGTGGATGTGTTAATCCTGTTAACTTAAATTAGAACTGCATTAGCAATTAAGGTAAGGGTGGGACATATATCATGACAGAGTGCTCACCTAAAGTGTGATTAGTAACAAAATTAACTGCTCTGAATGGACTTGGATTTTTACCATCCCAACCAGTGCCCCATTACGGGTATGTCAAAGGTTGTGATAGACCCCCACTCCCACCAAAGGAAAAGAAAAAAAAAGAGAAAGGAAAGCGTAACAAAGAAAAATTAAATTAAAAAATAATAATTCTAGACCCATTTTCAATTTCCATGACCAAAATCAACACCTGGAAATCATGGGCCTAATTCACTAAACTCTCGCAACTTTGCGATTTCATAGTGCAATGCTAAAAGACTTGCAAAGAGGATGCTTTGTTGTCTAGCAGAGCCTAAGAGAATTAGGCCCCTGGACTGAAAAATGACTTTTGCAAATTCCATGAGTTTTCAGAATTTCCATGACGCCAGTCTGGCAATGTCAAGATACTGTGCACATTCGGTGGTTATGGCCACATAAACTATTGCGTTACATGTAAGTACATGCATGTAAGCATCACAATTATGATGATTAAAAGTTTGATGTGTCTGACATTGTACATCACAAGAAAACATCAGCTTTTTTTCCATTTAAAAAAAAAAAGTGATTACCGGTAAATCGTTGATATAGATTGTTTATCTCCATAACAACAAAAAAATGTAAAAATTATTTATGGTATTTTATTACAGGACTTTCCAGAATATGTACATATTCAGGGTGAACTTTATTTTTAAACACATATCAAGATTTTCCAGGATGTGTGCGAACTGTACTTGGATATAATCACAAACAGAAGGAAAAAAAGAAGATAATAACAATACATGTACATACATAAATGAATATGAGCCACTATTTGGCAAACTAAGTCAAAATTACTCAAATAGCTCCATTTATTTTCGATGAACTGTTCCAAATAATGCACCAAATTACCTCATGAAAACTGTGCAATCTTAAAATTTTGGACTTAATCCTACTGGATATTCAAAATTCAATAGCACAAGTTCCCCCGCCCACTACCGACCCTGGTCGGGCTGCTGGTGTTCTCTTGCACTTACCAGCACAGACGGTTATTCCTCCCACCCACCCCAAACTTTTCCTGTCCTGGATCTGCCCCCATGACAGGCATGCGCTACAACAGCTTGCTCTGAATGTGCACATTAAGCCCTATGACCTGACCTGAACAAATGAGAAAGTAAAAAATAAAGTTTGTTTTACTTAACGATGCCACTAGAGCACATTTATTTTTTATCTTATCATCGGCTATTGGACGTCAAACATATGGTCATTCTGATACTGTTTTTTTTTTTTAGAGGAAACCCGCTGTCACCACATAGGCTACTCTTTTATGACAGGCAGCAAGGTATCTTTTATTTGCGCTTCCCACAGGCAGGATAGCACTAACCATGGCCTTTGTTGAACCAGTTATGGATCACTGGTCGGTGCAAGTGGTTTACACCTACCCATTGAGCCTTGTGGAGCACTCACTCAGGGTTTGGAGTCGGTATCTGGATTAAAAATCCTATGCCTCGACTGGGATCCGAACCCAGTACCTACCAGCCTGTAGACTGATGGCCTAACCACGACGTCACCGAGGCCAGAGAACATAAATGAATTGACTTACCTTCCAAGAATTTCTTTGGGTTCGTAGAGAGCGTAGTACTCGCTGGCCTGGTCTGTGTCAGGTAAGTCAGCATCCACGTCATCCTTTGTCTTGGTCATCACGTCACAAGAGGTGGATCTAGTCTACAGGTACCTGAGGATTTCTATTCACAGAGTCCACATCATACATATAGGATTTGAAGTCTTCTGCACACTGTTCACAACCTGGAAAAGAAGAAGTAATAACACCACTGTCAATGCACTGTGTTATGTGGTATACTAGTGATTTCCCTAGAAATTAGGCAAGGCATGGTAGACCAAACACTTTTAGGACATTTTCACCATTTTCGGGGCACTTGTTTTTCATTAAAAATACACAAAAATTAATTGAAATAAACATTAATGTAATTTATGTGCTTGCTTTAATAAATTAATGGCAAAAGATATAAAAGGCATATTTTATTAATTAATAATACCTTTATGGGTGTTTTATAAAGGCAATTTTAGAATTAATTAGTGAAAAAGGCTCCTTTAATCTCAGGACAGCATGGTGCTGATTAAGGCAAGATGGGGTTACGCTATTGAGGTATGGTGCTGCACCATGCTAAAACAAGCTAGGGAAAAAACTAAATACATACATGTGTCTGCCAGGGATTAGAACTGTCATATTATTATTTATTAAGTAGGAGTTTATTTTACCCAGGGATTTAGGTCTCACTAATTTGGGCACAATGGGTTTTTTGTCTCTTTTGGCCACAGCTGTATTTTGTTATATTAGGTTATCAACAGCTGATGAAGGGTTGTAGAAATTAAAAAATAAAACACATTGCAAGTTAGTTACTTTAGTGCAATTAAAGCTCAACATGTCAATGGTTTTGAAATTTGAGGTGAAATGTTTTGAGGGCAGCATGTTTGTGTCAATTTGGGTGTGAATATTTTGGTCACATTTATTTTGGGCACCTATGGTTTATTTATTTATTTTACAAAAATATATTGGGATTGGTCAACAGGCTTAGCCTATATTAAGACACCCCCCCCCCTACATTTTACACGTGGATACATTTTTAAACACCAGACTTACATAGTAGACTTGAACAAAGATGAAGAAAAGGAGAAGGGTAGAGAAAAGAGTGTGGGTATAGTGAGTAGGAAACTGCAGAACGTTTACATTGGATTGGGGAATTTGTAGCCTAAAATTAGTGTAAACTTTAGCAAAAAGGTTAATAGCAGTTATGTATTTTAAAGTAGTTTTAATAATTTCTTCATTTTCTTGTTCACTAAATTCTCGATTTTTCAATAAGATCTTTTTATAATTGAGATGTAAATAGTTGGACATGAAACTGTTTCTTTGTTCATTGTACAGGGGACAGGCGGGAATGAAATGATTTGTATCTTCTATAAGATGCCCACAAGAACAAGACGGATCACTTATCACCTTTACTATGGTACAATGTTACTCCAAAGCCAAACAGATTTTAAAAACATATTAGCTGTTCCAGTGATTCTCTGATTGACCAAGTACTCACTGAAATCATTTGATCAATTAATTAATAACAAGTTTCATAAAGAAGTAAAACAGTGCAATCAATATGTTGTTTCAGATGGTTTGTTTAACGACACCACTAGAGCACACTGATTTATTAATCATTGGCTATTGGATGTCATACGTGTGGTCAGTTTGACACAGTCACAGAGAGGAAACCTGCTATATTTTTCCATTAGTAATAAGGGATCTTTTATATGCACCATCTCAAATACAAGATAGCACATACCACAACCTTTGATATACCAGCCCAATGGGCCCACCAACGGGGATCGATCCCAAACCGACCATGCATCAAGCGAGTGCTTTACCACCGAGCTGTTCCAGATGGATGCATGCCTGTACATACATGTACTTCCCATTACTTATTATTATTTCTATACAGCACCAAACTAGGGCAGGGTGGCAATAACCAAGGGCAGGGCAGGGCAGCAATAAATAGGGGCATCGGCAGTGTGAGGACTAGATCAAATGTCTTCTAGGCCTATCATGTTTATATATATGTGGACAGGGCTATATTGTGTATTATGGTTTTAAAAAACCCCCATAATTTGACAACCAATCAGTCACCAAGTACTGTGTTTAAAATAATATCCAATTTCTTAAATCTGAAACCACAGGCATTTAGTTTGATAATCAGACTTCACTTTTGACTTTAGACTTACATGCTAATGACGTCTCTATCCAAAACCGAGTCAATTAAGTTCTGATTTCAGATACAGGTGTTAAATTTCTCCCTGTATCATTTGTTCTACTTTGTTACTAATACGTAAGGACAGTGTCATGGTTAAACTTGATACTGGTAATGATCAAAGAACAAGTTTGTTTTAACGACACCACTATAGCACATTAATTAATTAATCATCGGCTATTGGATGTCAAACATTTGGTAATTCTGACTCGTAGTAATCAGAGGAAACCTGCTACATTTTCCCTAATTCAGCAAGAAATCTTTTATATGCACATTCCCACACATAGGAAAGCACATACCACGGCCTTTTACCAGTTGTGGTACACTGATTGCAACGGAAAAAAAACCTAATCAGTCGAATGGATCCACTGAGGTGGTTCAATCCTGTGACACAAGCACCTCAAACTAACACTCAACCGACTGAGTTAAATCCCGCCCCTGATCAAAGAACCAGTCTGTGTAGCTTTACTGTTCTTTAGCCATAGCTGATTTATATGTAAGAATTCAAAGGGCTAGAGTGTGGTTAGTGTTAAAAACTGTCAATTTTCTATGACCATGTGACTAAAAGTTCTTGTTAATGGTCTTTCAAGATCTTTATCAAAATGCTTCATTTCATGATGTATTCTAGAGGCACCAGAATATTTGTGTTGTTTTTCACTGGCCAGTGGTCGAGTGAGCATTCCAAAATTTATTGGGGGAAAATTAGTGTTGCTTTCTGCATGGATTGCCATTTTAACATTGGTTGGTTCTGACCAAACATCTATTCGCCAAAACAGAATAGTTTTTATTTAAGGCATCACATCAGATATTAGTCTGAGAACTGTAATAATATCCATCCCAGTAAGGCATTAATAAGTATATATTATTTTACAATACAAAATAAACCACTGTATCATGTTTTGTCCATTCAAATTTCAATAACCTACGTACTGAAATGATAAACAGTGTTTTCTTAGTTAATTGGTCTTTACTTTCAGTGGCCTCCACTTGTGATTCCTGATTGGCAGGTGTCTCTTTGGTAGGTAAACAAGCCATTAATAATACTGCCATCTAGACACAAAATTATGTACTGTCGGTATATTTTTTTAACATCACAGGGTATTGGGAAGTACCTACCACCACTAAAATGGTAATGGACATTATCAGCCATCATGCTTTATTACTGTAAATAATCCAGTAAAAATCTTGATTAAGTAGACTTTCCCACCTAAAAGATTTTCACAGAACTGACCAATTACATAGTTCCAAAGAAAAGAACATTATCATTTGAGTATCAAGAGTGGTAATTTTTGCTCCAACGTACCCTACTAATAGGCCTAGTTATACATTTTTTTCTTTGGATTTTTTAAAAGAGAAAAATACTATAACCCCATTTCATTCTATTAATGCAAATTAAAATATATTTAGTTAAATAGCTTATTATATTATCAAGTCATTTATGTTGTTTTACAAGTCAGGTTGATGAAAGTGAAGCGCCTTGTCGTAAATTACCACCACCATAGTGTGTCCCCACTTCACATGTCATTCATATGGGCTTAGCATAAGAAACAAACACATAGATGCTCGTTCACTCTCATGTGCATGCACACACAGATTGAACATATTTTATTTAAAAAAATATATATATATAAATTATTTTTAAAAAGTCGCAACAACAAAAAAGGAAAAAACTTTAAAAAATAAAATAAAAGTAGGTACCCCGCCCCCACTACCCCTAAAAAAGAAAAAGAAAACTGACGAAAGCAAAGGTCAGGAAAAGTTTAAAACTTTTAGTTACTTTTAAAGAAATTATTTTACTTTTATTTTAAAGCATTATTTTGTTGTTAAACTTGATGAACTTGCACTTGAGGTTAATCTTGATGAACTAATGTCCGAACCGAATTGTTAACTATGAAAAATTACTCTCCTACCTTTAATTGCAGTTAGTTTGTCCAGACAGAAATCTTGAAAAAACCATTACAATGACACAGATTCCACATACCAAATAATAATTATGTCACCTATATCGACTTCGTTGAGAGCGCATAGGGCAAAAAGCATGTAATTTTGTATCAGCTGCCATTTTGACTTCTTATTTTTAATATTCTTCAAGAGGGGTGACAGGATAGGACTTAATCTAACAACGTCATAACAAGTTATGATATAAAAGCAAACGTGATGACGTCATATTATTTATTATTATTTTTTATTATTATTAAAAAAAAATTAATGATACCACTAGAGATCATTGATTTCATATTAATTGTGTCACATACTTTGGAGGCTTTCACCCCTTTTCAAGAGTATTCCATAAACAAGCAACATGGCAGATGGCAGAAAACTGCATGTATTTTTTCCTATGCATTCTCAGCAAAGACGATATCGGCGACATTGTTGCAGTCTCGTGTGTGGAATCAGTATATTTGTAGTGGTCTTTTTGTGATTTGTGTCTGGACAAACTCTGAAGGAAATCTAACGGCAATTAAAAGTAGGAGAGTAATTTTTTGTAGTTGTTAACAATTTGGTTCGGACAATAGTCTAAACACAGAAGTTGACACTGTTGCAACTGGATAAGTATTACCTATGATCTCGCTTTTGTATTGTAAAGGCGAGACAAAAAAATATAGCTATTTGCATCATAACTGATATATTTTGGAAGTGATTGAGTATGCCCACCGAAATTGATCTCCCGAAGATAAACACGGTTTCTAAACGTTTCGTACCCAAACATGTTCGTACCATACCGTTTGGTAACCACTAGCATACCAGTTCGTAACCAATTAAATAATGTCATACATTACACCTAACATTAATATTTTTTTCAAATACACAATTATAATGTTATATTACAAACATATTGTAACATTTAACAAAAAATTTGTTGTAATAATCACTCAGTATCTTTTATAAGCATTAAATGAGCAATTATGTGCTGTGCATCACTGAAGCATGCCGTTTCGTAACCAAAAAGCATACCTTTTCGTAACCAAAAAGCATACCTTTTCGTAACCAAAAAGCATACCAAATATTTCGCTTGAGGGACCGATCCTCTTTTTGTAGACCTGTATATTTAGTCTCAAAACAAAAACATTCATACACGCACACGTACTTACGTGCGCACACGCATGCACATATAACAAAAATATAATAATATCTGATATCCCATGTTTTTGGAATGTGGACTTTTTTTTAGGTCTAATAATGCCTACATTGTCGATATAATAATTTATCCATTTGCTTTAACACATATTTAGTATCTGTCGCAACATGTCCAATCTGCTTTTTGCTTAGTCCGAACGGATGTAGAAAGTAATGTGCACCCAGCACTCACTACCATTTGCTGTGCTATTTTAAGCAGACGATCTTATTTTGTAAAAAGGTGTGTAGGCCTACATGTTTCGTACTTTTTTTTGTCAAATATTTCATTACTATGTTTTTTATAATCATTTTTGGTATAGATTATTGCGCTATGTATTGTTAAATGGACACAAATATCAACAAAGGACTATTCAACATTATCGTAATCATAATGCAGTATCAGACATTTGCTTTTACCCTAATTTTTAACGACCCTCCCATAATGAATTTGCAATAGCATAAGGGTGACCCGATGTAAATGTATTTGAATATTTTATTTTCCATCAAGCCTAAATAAATAATACCAGCCCAAACACTAAATCTTTAATAAACTTATTGATGTAACTATTTGGTAATGTGGCTGAATGGTCCTGTTTGAATAGAACTTTATTGTTTGTTTGGCTGACTGGTCCTGTTTGTATATAAATTCAAGATGTATGACAGCAATGTCTGGAAGATCCGTAACTTGATATTTTCACTTTGTAAAATCTTTGAACCAAAGTAATAAAAACAGACTGACAATGCATGTCGATTTGAATACACATGCTAGTTCAGGGCCGAAAGACATGTAGGCTATCTCAAGGTCTCAGTTTAGCCAGACCGAGCGAAAACAAAACGTTCGCTAGACTGGTTTGTGCGCTTCACGTTAAACCAAATGGACACGACGTACATCAATCAAATAGTTTGCGAACGTTAGGAAGAACATTCGTTGGCTGAATTGAGGACATAAATACGAAAATACAAAATGCGAAAATAAATAAATAAATACAATTGTGTTTGTACATAAAATGTTTTTTGTCATGTAAAAATAAAAATGTTATGTGTTTGAAATATTTCAACAAATAAGCTGACTTCGCTTGACATGATTCGCTAATTATTAAAATGCAGTTGGCTTGGATTTTTGTTGTTTTGTTTTTCATTAAATAACATGTACAAATGTGGGTACGAACTGGTATGCCGATGTTCCTCTGGTTACGAACTGGTATCCCTTTGGGTACAAACTGGTATGCTTTTGGGTACAAACCGGTATGGTACGAAACGGTATGGTTACGTAACTTACGAAACGACCTGATACCGATAAACACTACAGACTCAGAGGTTGAGGACATTCGATCCTAGCCCGAGTACTCTGACTGTAAGACAGCTAGACGGACATTTGGACATAAACACGCTCTCATTACAGTCAGAGACCAACCTATGTCTTTTTTTGGCAATTCCTGACTACCAAACGGTAGGCAACGAGTCCCGCTCTAATACCACAACAATCCTATGTTAGACGTCAAATACCTTTACATCAATCATTTTCGAGTTAAGTGATACAAAAAAATCCACATATTAATCACTAATACACATACTACAGAAAGAAACCCGACAGCACCCACATTCAGCTACGCTTCGTGACACTTCGTCGCAACAATTACAAAGCTCGGCAATCTATTTCGAGACTGGGCGATTCCGCCTTGTGCAGCAGTTACAGGGGTCATCTCATAAGAGGAGGCAGTACGTAGCACATACTTTTGCCGTATCCTGTCGATAACACCCCAAATGTATCCTTCAAATTCAAAATGGAATCAATAATGTGTAATTGTTTTGGTTTAATGACGTAATGAAATCCAAATTCATCCAAAACTGCATTAGCCAACTCTTCCATGTTGTAACTTCGCTTGATATGAGACGGCCCCTGTAACTGCTGCAAAAGGCGGAATCGCCCAGTGCGCGATCACGTGGTCTACGTCTCGAAATAGATCGCCGAGCTTTGCAATTGTTGCGACGGAGTGTCACGAAGCGTAGCTGAATGTGGGTGCTGTCGGGTTTCTTTCTGTAGTATGTGTATTAGTGATTAATATGTGGATTTTTTTGTATCACTTAACTCGAAAATTATTGATGTAAAGGTATTTGACGTCAAACATAGGACTGTTGTGGTATTAGAGCGGGACTCGTTGCCTACCGTTTGGTAGTCAGGAATTGCCAAAAAAAGACATAGGTTGGTCTCTGACTGTAATGAGAGCGTGTTTATGTCCAAATGTCCGTCTAGCTCTCTTACAGTCAGAGTACTCGGGCTAATTCGATCCATGAGCCTGTGATGTCATAATACTTATTTCGAGCGAGTTTATTCAAACGCACATAATTTGGCGACTGTCTGGTTGTTGAAAATTGAAAGTATGCTCTTGCCCTATCGCCACATATAAATAGGATAGGGTTGAAGGACATTCAATCACAACTAATCTCAGTTGAATCTGTCGGACTCTTAGTTCATAAAAATAAACTCAAATGTAAATGCACATTGAGTTTAAACGACCGACCGTATGACTTGGGTTTAAAACGCACGGTGCATTATGGGAGTTTTTCCTTTAATTCAAAGTGAAGATCGTTTCAAAGTAAGTATTTCTTAGTCTGCATATGCCCGAAAAAGATCACACTACACGATTAGGGTGGGAAAAGGTGGTGTCAATCGCTATTTCGACCACAATTCGCTATTTCGACCACATATCCGTTCCGAGCAAAATTGCTCGGAACGGCTCTGTATTTGCTAATGGAAAATGGCGCCGGGCCTATAAACTCAATGTGCATTTACATTCGAGTTTATTTTTATGAACTATCGGACTCTGTGAGTGACAAAGTTACAAATCGCAAACAATTAATTGTTATATGTAAGCAACATGCAATCAAGTTTACTGTAGCGTTTATAAATTACCATAAATATGAGTATTTCCACAATATCGGTCTACATGTAGATGCGTTTAGTTATTCACATGTAGTCTAAAACATAAAATTCAACAATAATTCACCACCATTTTTGTTGGAAACGGTCCAAGAGTAGACAACTCCATTTTCCTCACTGCCGTCGGAGCGGTGAGTGGCTGTACATACGATAGCCGTGTGTATTATAGTCGGGTTATAGCAAAAACGCACATTGCCAAAACTGCCCTAAGCATAACACGGAACCAAAATTTATGGACAAAATGGAACCTAGTGTTGGCTGAAACCGCACCAAATATTTTAAAAGTTGTGAACGATGACATGCTCCATAAAACAACAGCTATATTAATAATTTATTACTTTGTTTTATTTTTATGTCCATAAGGGAGATAGAAGTAATAGGCTGCTAGATGTTGGCAATATGCAGACAATCGTCCACAGGTGTTTGCAACAACAACAAAAAACGTGTTGTTTACATTATTCAACATTTAATAAAGGCAACACATTTTAAAAAGAAATTTTTTTTGCCTGTGGTAGTTCAATAAGCTAGTATGAGCTAGCAAACTTGGGTATATCACATGAAAAAAGGAATGGGATTAATTTGGGTTTTAATTAGTCCGATGTAATTGTATAGTGATTACTTTATAAATTTTAATGTGCAATTTAAAAAAAAAAAATCTCAATTTCTAGAATTTGCCAAAAAGCAAAGATTGGTAAAAAGCTTCCCATCCCAAAGAAATAAATTACCCGGTTTGTTTTGAAATATGTTATTTCAATTTTAATTTTGTTTTTTAAATTTTTTTATCAATCTCGTGATATATTTTTCAGGTTGCATACAAACAGGACGATTCAGTACACAAGTTTGCGAGGAAGATAATGGCTCTTCCATTTCTACCAGCGACACACATACACCAAATGTATATGAAAATCAACTCTGGTACCAAGACACGGGAAGCTGAGAGAACTGATCGACTACGTTGGCCGACAGTGGATATAATATCCGCTATTTGTTCCATCATGTTGGTCAGTCTACAACGTAACCGTCAGAACCAAGGACCACGTGGAAGGTTAGATTTTTGTATGTTTAAGACTGCTTCACTTTATTTACTTATTTCATTCACTTTATACAGATGGAGAAAGCAGCTATACTTTCCAGCTGATATTTGCATGTACATATGTATGTAATCTCTTACACCGAGATCCTGTATTCACATTTTCCTCTCTACTAGACCAAAAACTGTAAGTACTTATATAGTATACTTATATATGTTACATACTGCAAATTTTATTTATTGAATTTACAATGACTTTTTCACGTATTGCAGGTTGGCATCGACGGATAAATGCCAATATGTGACCAGCCATTGGGTATTTACGTCTCATCCATGAACTTCACACTGAGGTATCCATGCCGCTTATACAGACACGCCTTGTGCAGGAAGGTCGCCTGCGCACATATCTCCGACAGCGTGTCACCATGCACTAGGAGGAAATCTTTGAGGTATGACAGCGCTTACAGAGATGGGAATATATACTCTTCAAAAGAAGAAACGCAAAACCACATTGTCGTAACATTTGGAGAATTGATTTAATTATTGAATGGCGAGTCCGATAATTACCAAATGTTGCAGGATTGTTCACAATTCACCCTAGTCCATTGTGAGTAAGTGATAGGACACACCACCAAGGTCAAGGTCATCTGGAGTCAATACCGGGTGTGGCCTCCGCGTGTGTTGACAACTGCCTGGCACCGCCTGCCCATTGAAGCAACCAGAGTACGGATGACGTCCCGGGGGATGGTGGCCCACTCGGCCTGCAAGGCTGCTGCCAGCTCGGGCAGGGTCTGGGGCTGTGGTTGTCGCTGTCGGAGGCGTCGGTCCAACTCGTCCCATAGATGCTCAATTGGGTTCAAATCCGGTGATATCGATGGCCAAGGAAGGACATTAATGTTGTTGTTCTGTAGGAAAGCCGTTGTGAGACGTGCTGTGTGAGGCCTGGCGTTGTCATGTTGGAACACTGCGTTGGCGTTGGCCATAACTGGAACGATGTGTGGCCGGAGGATCTGGTCAATGTAGCCCTGTGCATTCAGGTTGCCCTGCACGTGGACCAGGTCAGTTCTGCCAGTGTGTGAGATGGCTGCCCACACCATGACACTACCCCCGCCGAATCTGTCCACTTCCTGCACGCAGTTTTCCGCATAACGTTCACCACGACGCCTATACACGCGACATCTTCCATCATGACGTCGGAGCAGAAATCGGGACTCGTCACTGAACCACACCTGTCTCCATCGCAGTTGAGGCCATTGTCGATGAATCTGGCACCACTGCAGTCGGAGTCGACGGTGTTGTGGTGTTAAGATGACACCTCGAACTGGACGTCTGGCACGAATTCCTACCTCACGTAGGCGGTTCCGTACGGTCTGGTCGGATATCCTGCGCAAACCTGGTATTGCTGCGGCTGTGGATGTGGCAGTAGTCAATCGTTCCCGAATGTGGCGTACCCGGATGTAGCGGTCCTGCCCGGGGGTAGTGACCCGTGGTCGACCGGATCTAAGGAGGTCACGTGTTGATCCATGTTGCTGGTAACGGTCCCACAGTCTGGAGATGGTGCTTGGGGACACATGGAATGCCCTGGCAACGGCCGTTCTGGATTCGCCTGCGTCTAGTCGGCCGATGGCATTGTTTCTCTGCGGTTCACTGAGACGTGGCATGTCCTGGATTGTCAACTGTCGGCCAGATACAGAGGCCAGGCAAGCGAACACCCTGCACTTTTATACTGTCGGTGTTCATGTTGCACGTGCAGACAACGCACGTGCAGTGGTGACATGGTTTGCACGTGGCTGCGTTTTTGCGAATATTCACATTTTGGAACTTTATTGTACAGTAGCTGCGTTTTATCGAATGTAACCGTGGGAATGTGTTTGGGACATGCAATGACCTTATATTCACAAAGCATGAACCGGTAGGAAACATAAAATCGGAGTTATAACCCATTTGTACCCTTTTGCGTTTCTTTTTTTGAAGAGTATATATATATATATCTTTAAACTAGCTGCTCACCAAATGCTCGTCTATCCATGGCCCTGTCCATATGGACTAAAACATCATATACATTAACAGAAGAGATTGGTCAACAGACATAGCCTATATAAAGACATTTAGCTATATACTATACAATTGAACTGGTCAACATGGACATGTTGAAAAAGAACCCAAAACAACCAAGATATATATAAAACAAAATATATATATTTTTTTTCCCCGTGTTTTATGAACAAACAAAATAAATAAAATGCTTTCACTTTGTAAACTTTTGTTGTTATGTTATGTACGCCTTGAAGGAACACCACGTGTAAACAGCGTATGGGAGGGAAAGGGTTGATAGAGGTGTAACAGCCTACAGTGTCGTATCGCGATACCATAGAATACGCGCATGTTGTAATAAGTTTTAAAATATATTAGTAACATTGTACGAACAGAAGATTAAAGTTTGTTTTGTTTTACTACAGCACATTGATTAATTAGTCAAAACATTTGGTAATTCTGACACGTAGTCATCAAAGGAAACCCACTACATTTTGTTTTGGAAATGCAGCAAGGGATATTTTACGTGCAAAAGCTATACATTGTATATTATTTCCCTTATATCGTCACTAATGTTTGACATCCAATAACCGACGATTAATAAATCAATGTGCTCTATTGGTGTCGTTAAACAAAACAAACTTTATATCGTCACTGGGCGAGTTGGTAGGAGGCAATTTGGTTTTGGGGGCGAGTTTCAAACGATGACAGGAAACGCCTTTTTTCATACTTGAAATTTACAAGACGTTATTTATTTTTATAAATTGCACATAAAAATGTCTAAATTACATATTATTTTGTTATTTCCAAAACAATTTTACTTTTAGTTTTACGAATAAATGTTCGGACCAGACACAACACGGTCTTTGAACTGTTAGGTCCTTTATTTTAAAAAACACAACTAAAAAAACAAACAACCAAAAACAACATTGAAAAAGAAAGAAAGAATTTTTTTATTTAACGACGCAGACAGATATATGGTTAAGGACCACACAGATTTTGAGAGGAAACCCGCTGTCGCCACTACATGGGCTACTCTTTTCGATTAGCAGCAAGGGATCTTTTATTTGCGCTTCCCACAGGCAGGATAGCACAAACCATGGCCTTTGTTGAACCAGGTATGGATCACTGGTCGGTGCAAGTGGTTTACACATACCCATTGAGCCTTGCGGAGCACTCACTCAGGGTTTGGAGTCGGTAAGCCTATCTGGATTAAAAATCCCATGCCTCGACTGGGATCCGAACCCAGTATCTACCAGCCTGTAGACCGATGGCCTAACCACGACGCCGGTCAAAAACAACATTGAGGTACCGTTATAGCCAAATTGGTTCCGTTTTCGCCAACGAAAATGGTTCCGTTTTGGTAGTGGTGCCGTTTTAGGCTGATCTCTTATAGTCTAGGCCATCCATAATTTGTATATCGAAGGGCGTGTTGTGTATTTTTCTGTCTGTGGAAAAGTGCACACAAAAGAGTCCTTGCTGCTAACGGAAGAAAATGGCGGTTTTTATTTAACGACGCACTCAACACATTTTATTTACGGTTGTATGGCGTCGGACATATGGATAAGGACTACACAGATATTGAGGGAGGAAACCTGCTGTCGCCACTTTATAGGCTACTCTTTTCAATTAGCAGCAAGGGATCTTTTATATGCACCATCCCATAGACAGGATAGCACATACCACGGCCTTTGATGTACCAGTCGTGGTGCACTGGCTGGAGCGAGAAATAGCCAGCTGCTAACGGAAAGATGTAGTGGATTTCCAATAAGACTTTGTGCCAAAGGGGGCGGGACGTAGCCCAGTGTAAAGCGTTCGCTTGATGCGCGGTCGGTTTAAGATCGATCGCCGTCGGTGGCCCCATTGGGCTATTTCTCGTTCAAGCCAGTGCTCCACGACTGGTGTAACAAAGGTCGGGTATGTACTACCCTGTCTGTGGGATAGTGCATATAAATGATCCCTTGCTGCTAATCGAAGAGTAGCCCATGAAGTGGCGACAGCTGGTTTCCTCTATATATCTGTGTCGTCCTTAACCATGTCTGACGCCATATAACCGTGAATACAATGTGTTGAGTACGTCATTAAATAAACATTTCCTTTCTTCCTTCGCCCGTCGGTGGGCCCATTGGGCTATTTCTCGTTCCAACCAGTGCACTACGACTGGTATATCAAAGACCGTGGTATGTACTACCCTGCCTGTGGGATGGTGCATATAAAAGATCCCTTGCTGCTAATCGAAAAAAGAGAGAGTAGCCCGTGAAGTGACACAAGGCGGGTTTCCTATCTCATTATCTGTGTGGTCCTTCACCATATGTTTGACGCCATATAACCATAAATAAAATGTGTTGAGTGCGTCGTTAAATAAAACATTTCTTTCTTTCCTTTCTTCGTGTCAAAAATTACCAAATGTTCACGTTGTGCGAGGCGTCGCCCCATGCCGTCCCAGACTTGTTCGATGGGTGAAAGGTTAAGGCTCAGAGCTGGCATTCTATTTTACCCCAAGCAATAATGTATACCTCAAATCCAAGGTTTTAGTTTGCAAGAAATTCAATCATCACATTCACTTTCAAATACAGATAAATTTTTATCATTGCTTGAATTCAAGATGGCTACCAGATTAACAGGAAAGAAAAAAGGAGAAGATATGACAGCAGTATATGTTCAGCATCGCCTAAAACAATATTTTTGAAACCAGACGCTAAGTTTTAAAGAGACAGTTCCGAGTTTGCAGCCATTGTAAGATGTTTACAGAGCTTTGTTGGCGACTATTTCATACTAAATAAATTTTCTTGTTTAGAATACCAGTGTCTGTATATCGAATGCGTTTGCTGTCGTATACTAATGTTTGTAGCACTCGGTTTTTTACTTTAATTCGTGATACATGTATACATTTTTTTCGTAGGTACGAAATTATTGGAAGGTAAAATCCGGTTTGAGCTACTACAAACATTACGAAAACAACAAACACCCTGTAAATACAGACAGTGATATTCTAAATAAGAAAGTATTTAATTTGTAAGTTACGTCATCGAAAAGGCTATATTGATAGGAAACATTTTACAATGGTTGTAAACTCAGGACTATCCCTTTAAAGGTGCATCAATTTTTAAAAACAAAAGTACATTTAATTTTAAATGACATATACCAAGTAGTTCACAATGTCAAGCTTGCCGTCATAAAAGAGAATAAGCATGCAAATTACATGTGACTAATGTTTATAGTTTTACCATTCCAGTTTTCTATCTCTAATAATGGATATATAAATACACTTAATCATTGTATTTTGTTGACAATTTATTACGATATTTACACTTAACACACCACTTACTAGTACAGTAGTGTGTTTGGACTATACCTGCAAATGATATCATCACCAACTACACTTGGTAGCCATGTATTCACAGGAGACAAAGGGTTGCTATGGGTACCTTTTTCGAAAATACGCTATCTAATGATCAGTGACCTAAAGATGTAATCATAGTACGACTTTTAATAATATATTCAGCCTCTTCACTTTCACCATTCTCATAACAGTGTGTACGGCTACTTCTAAGTGTAGAGTTGCTTCGAGTTGTTCTCCAACAACTATTGAAAATTGTATGGCAGTGATCTGTTAAATACCCACATTGTGCATTCAAAGAGGACATCCAATAGCCGATGATTAAATGTGCTCCAGTGGTGTCGTTAAATAAAACAATCAATCAACCAGAGGGCATATTTTGTTTTTGAAAAGCCAAATAGATGATTGTAAAGGTGCAGCACACACGATATTTACTTTAAAGAACTGCAATGGACTATGCGGCAACATCAAAGAAACATAAAACGGTTGTATTTCTGCTGATGGCCCGTCTTTTAAGGCTGTAATACTTTCACTATCATATAATGGTAGTGCTAGCTTAATCCGTCGGTGGGCCCATTGGGCTATATGTCGTTCCAGCCAGTGCACCACGACTGGTATATCACAGATCGTAGTATGTGGTATCCTGTCTGTGATGATTAATTAATCAGGTGATCTAGTGGTGTCGTTAAACAAAACAAACTTCATAGTAATGGTAATGAAATTCTGCCGGAGTATTTACACTTATTAAACTTTAAGCCATGAGTAACAATGTTTCAGCAAGGAATACTGAACATTTCTAAATATAAGCACATACAAAAAACATACACGAATCAGCTTTCATTTGTATTAAACACACACTGAAAAAACAAAAAACACTTTCAGTTTCAGTATTTATTTCAACTCACAAAAATCCTCATTTCAACTAAGGCTCGCTTTGGAAACAACATTAACCCATTTTCAAAACTTGAAGTAAAAAAAAAGAAAAAAATGGCTCTTGAAAAGCAACTGTATGGTGACTCATCTGCGAACCATACCATGCGAATCTCTTATTGCACTTAAGACACATCTCTGTAGGTCTTCAGTCACATTCAGAACTGGTATCTGGCCCTGGACACGCATTTGCATGGTGACTCCTCAGCGAGGAATACCATTTGAACCTCTTATTACAATCAAGACACTTGTGTAGTTTGGACGGTCTCGAATTCTGGACGTGACACCTCCGATTGTTGTGGTTCGACATGGAGGATCGCCACCTGAAACGCTTCTTGCAGTGTTTACACTCGTACTGCACCGTGCCATGTTTGCCCCTCACGTGTTCCTTGAAGACTTGCAACGAGCTGAAGGTGGCAGCACACACGTGACACACCAAACTCTGAAAGCACTCTCCCAGGTGCTTCTCGAGCGCGGGCTGGAGTCTGAATCCCCGGCCGCACAGGTGACACAGAAACTTGCGATATACTTCGTCGCGCGTCCTGTGTTTCTGCAAGTGTTTTTCCAGGTGGACTCTGTCGTACGTTTTATAGTCGCAGACATGACACCTAAAATTACCCGGCTCGTTGTGCCACTTCATGCCGTGTCTTCTGAGATTCTGTTTGGTGGTGAACGGCCTGCCACACAGATCGCACAAGAAGGTCTTGTTCTTGTGCGCCAGTTTTATGTGCTCTTGTAGTTGAGGGCCATCTACGAAATGCTTCTTGCAATACGAGCAAAGAGGGTTTTCATCAAAGACGCCGTGTTTGTTTCTGATGTGGATTTTGATGTTTATGTACTTGTCCGCGTTGACGATGTAATCACATAATTTACAGCTTAGCATGGGGCCTTTTCGTTCGATGCATTCTGAAATAGTTAACATTACAAAACTACTATTTTTACTTTTTTTTTAAAACATCAAACATGCCGTAATTACTATAGTTGGTGTTAATGACCGCTGACATGCGTATCTCTCACGAAATACAGAAAAGACAGTCTTATATTAATAACCAAGACGTGTTTTTGATGATGTATATATATATATATATATATATATATATATATATATATATATATATATATATATATATATATATATATATATACATACATACATACATACATTGTGTATATATATATGCTGTGCTCCTGTATGCCGTCAATTAAATATGGAAGTGCAAATCAGCGTTACCCATGTTGGCTAAAATCGCACATTGCCTCTACACAAATTATTTTAGGAGTGTTTTTTCCCACAACTCAACATTTTAGTAATCTAATTTTCCACAAAAGTACGGTAAACAGCAGAAATCATTCTTTACATTAATATATATGTAAAAGCTGGCGATTTTAAAAGCATGATTTTATCAGATAGGCCTACTTTAGGTCAAGTATTAAAACAATGTATATATAGAAAGAGAAAAAAAAAGAATAAAGGGTTCAAGATAATGCACACGTACAATGTGGATAGTATAGGAACTTTAACATCTAAAGTAAATGTACGTCGATTCCTCCAAATGTTGCACAGGCAATTCCATGCATGGTGAACCACTGCTTATTCTAGTCAATATCACTTTTACATTCAGTATGTTGCTGTATAGTCGATTTTTACTGTATAACTTCAGCCAATAAATAAATAATAGACAAAGGCATTCAGCCATATAAACATAATTTTATGAATATACCAATGAAAGAATTACCTCAAAACAGTTTTTTTTCTTCTTCATTTGTTTTAATTTTAATATCATTTTTAATCCAAGGCATGTGCAGATCAAGGAAATTACATACATCAGTGTTACTATTGACAATTAATATTAAATTATTCAACATGTTTCCATAGTCTTTAAGCCACTTTTGTCAGACATCATCTTGATCATAACAAAAATTATTACATGACTAATTTGGGCCATAAATTTATGCCAAATTAAAACATTAATGCATAGAAACATTCTTTCCATTGTTAAATGCAAAAAGTAAATTGGAATCACCTTAAAGTCAAATACATATTTTATGCAACAAATGGGAACTTTATTAAACACTTGTAAAAGTGTATACACAGACATACACACACAGACAGACACACACATACATTTCAACAAAACAATTGCAAGTTTAGTCGATATACTCAATTACTATAGATTCATACTGAATATCACTGTCACACACTAGTTCGTCCTGAAAGGACACATCCTCTGGATCAGCCTCAACTTTTATATACTCATACGTAAGAGCATCACTCTCTAAATCTGGATCAGAATGATTCTCCTTAACGTGTTTCTTCACCTGGAACGGACGTGCGAACCACTTATCACAGAATTTACACTGAAACAGCAGCTCCTGGCTGTGTGTGATCTTGTGTCTAGAGAGATGCGAGGACGTCTGAAACCCACGGGAACACTGGTCGCACTTGTAGGGTCTCTCACCGGTGTGGATTCTCTCGTGGTTCTGAAGTGAAATCTTCTGCGAAAATTCCTTTTGGCAAATGTCACACTTGAAAGGCTTTGTTCCAGAATGAAGTCGTTTGTGAATGGACAGACTGGTGAAATGAGCAAGCCTGACCCCGCAGATGTCACAAACGTAGTTCTTCATCTTTGTGTGAACCACAGAATGCCTGTCAAGATCTCGCTTACGATAGCTCTTAAATGAACAGTAACTGCAGAAGAATTTGGCTTCCATATTTCTGATCTTTCCCAGGTGGACTCTGTTGTAATGGACATACAGTCCCTTCCTGTCGTAGAACCTTGCAGGGCACGAGTCGCATAAAACATTCTTGTCTCCTTGGTGACGCAGCATGTGAGGTTTTAGGTACTTCTTCTTCAAGAAGACTTTTCCACAAGTTGGACAAGAAACATCGCTGATGGTTTTGGCAACATGTGAACGCTGGTGTTGAATAAGAGCTGATTTTGTCTTTAAACGAAGTCCGCATTCCTTACAGTTTAGTTCATCAGTGGTGGGTGTGGGATGCAAGGTTACGTGATCAACATATTTACTTATGTCCTCAAATCTTAAATTACACACTGCACAAATGTATTGCAATTCAGTTGTGTCTGTATTTTCACCTTTCTGAATGGAATTGTCTGAAAAAAGATAACCTGGTGTTATGTATTCTGCCAGACAACACATACAGTCGATAAACAAATTACAGTTTATAAATTACTCTTTCATTGGCATATTTGGAATGAGGATCATATCCCCAATTGTAATTTAGGCAGATGAACTGAAGAATGAAATGACAGTGATTAACCGAATTGCAAGCCATTAAGATCTGAAGTACCAAACAAATAACTGATACCAGCTACAGGGCCGTACCCTGATCAATATCCTGGGGGGGGGGGGGGGGGGGGGGGGGGGAAGGAGGGGACTAATTTTTATAAACAAATGAAACACTGTACAAATTAAACCCTGAGATGTGTATGCTGTTTTGTGGAGTAAAAAAAAAGAAAAGTCAGATACTCAGAGGGACAATTGCCCCCCTGCCCCCCGGAGGGTACGGCCCTGAGCTAAAACAAAAACATGACATGACAACAAACACAAACAAAGGGTACTGACAAAACAAAAAATAATAATAATAATAATGAAAAAATAAAGAAAAATAAAATATTTCTTATAAAGTAAAGATTCACCTTTAAAGTGACTTTATTATATACTACTCAAAAGAATTTAAGGGTCAAAAATTTATAACCAAATAAGTTTCAGAGTGTATTAGATTGATGATGTAAACTACACCAAATTTTTTATTTATTGTTCCATATTTACAAAAAACCACAAATAAACGTCACTGTATACAAGAAAGTCACATGACATGCTGTCGAAGTTGAAGGTTGTCAAACATAGATTTTACACATTAGAACATTCGTTTAATAGTGTGTGAATCCACCCCTGGCGCGAATACACTCGACACATCGTTGCCTCATGCTGTTGATCAGACGTCTGAAGAACTCTTGGGGAATGGCCTGCCACTCTGCCATAAGAAGTTGACCCAGATCATGAAGGTTGGCCGGAGGTGCATGGTTATCCCGAACTCTCCTGCCTAATTCGTCCCAGGCGTCTCTATTGGGGCCAAGTCAGGCGAATATGCTGGCCAATCCATCCTGGCGATACCTTGTCTGAGAAAGTCCGTTACCACCCTGGCGCGGCGGGGTCTGGCATTGTCATCCTGCAGAACTGCCCCGCCGCCAATCTGCTGAAGGCCTGGGAGAACCAACGGCCGGATAATTTCATTCAGATAGCGGATTCCATTCAGATTACCATCCACCACATAGAGGGGGGTCCTGTGGTGGATAGAGATGCCGCCCCACACCATGACGCTGCCACCACCGAACCGGTGACGTTGTCTAACGTTAACGTCAGCGAAGTGCTCCCCAGGACGTCTGTAGACACGAACCCGACCGTCGTTGAACTGGAGACTAAACCTGGACTCATCAGTGAACATCACTCGACCCCACTGAACACGTTGCAACCGCAGATGAAGCGTGCACCAGTGACGTCTGGCCGTTCTGTGACGTGGTAGGAGTGGTGGTCGAACAGCCTGGCGACGGCAGCGTAGATTATTGGCTCTCAGACGATTGCGTATGGTTTGATCAGACACTCGAGTTCCAGTCGCAGTCCGCAGATTGTCACGTAATCGGCGTGCAGTGGTTGTGCGTTGACGTAGAGCCATATTGGTGATGTAGCGGTCCTCTCTATTTGTAGTGCTTCGGGGTCTATCCGAACGTGGACGATTTCGAACAGAATTCGTTGCTTGGTACCGTTGCCACAGTCAGCCAACGACACTCTGACTGACACTAAGTCTCAGAGCAACATTTATTTGCGTATTGCCATCCTGAAGCCAAGCAATAGCCCTTCCACGATCTTCAATAGTCAGTTGAAGTCATACCATTGTCGAATTTGGAGTGTGCACCGTACATGAACGCAAGCTCCAATTATACAGAAATTCAGCATTGGGAACATGGAATACACGTGCAAAGCGTGCAAATGAAACGCTTTGTGAAAAAGCAAGATATGGGCACTTAGCAGACCTTTCGCTTTCGCCCTAATTTACGTGCAAATGTAAGCATGTTTTCGCCATTAGAACTAGTCGACAGTGTCAGTGACAGTGGATTTTAATTCATTTATGGGTTGCTTAGACCCACTTTCGTCAAAATGGAACAATACCATGCGTGACATTATGGTCTAGCTAATATAACTGACATTCAGAAAATAATGTCGAAAATATCGTCTGACCCTTAAATTCTTTTGAGTAGTATATTAATATTTAATATAATTAAGGATTGTCTGTTATTTCTTTTATTATGTTCATCGGGGTATGAAAAAAAAAAATCATCCACAAACTGTGTGAACTGGCGAAGCCGTTCTCACATAAGTTTGCAGATGATTTTTTTTTTTTCATACCCAGATGAACGTAAAAGAAATAATAGACAATATAATTACATTTGAAACATACTTACTATTAATAACATTAAAAGTTCATATTTAATTTTTAATTTTTTGTTGTTGTTAAAACAATAACACTCAGTAAGACAAATGACCAATATAAAATGATGTCATCAGGTATGACATTCCCTGACAATGTAATTTTTACATTCATCGAGAAACGAACAAACTCCCGTTGCTACTGCTGGACCAATGGGATAGTTTTATAAATAATATTGTAATGAATGTAACTGAAATTTAATTATATGTATGTATGTAGAGTCGTAAGTTTACATCCATTAGTGTTTTTTCTTTATATATAGCCCAACTGAATTGCATCAGAACACATTTTGGACCAGATCAGACTTAATCAGAATAACTTTTGTAATTCATATATATTTTAATTGGTTATCTTGCCAGCAAAGGTTTGTTAATAAAGCCAAATAAAAAAGGATGTGTGGTTCTGGTTACATGTGAAATTTTGTTTTAGGGTAGGTAGGCTATAATGTGTTTTTGTACAAAAAAAAATTTATTCCTAAAATCTGTCAAAATGGTATAGGCAAAGAGCAATAAAGTAACATTTCAATTAAGTTCTGCATCCTCTGTTTTGAAGATCAGTAAGTAGAAAAATAATGGCAGAAAAAATTAGGATCGGTTGGGTAACCGAAACCAAACATTTTTTTAATTGGCCTAAAAGAAAACAATTTTATTAAATATATTTGATATATATACCTGAAACAGATAACTTGATCCATACCTTTGTTGACACATTATTCTTCAAGAATTTAAAGCTGAGAACAATGCATTTGAATATTTTGTGCATTCATGTCAAGGATTAAACCCCATAACGGACTGAATTTGTACATGAATTGTAAACAAAAGAAAGAAAGACATGTTTTATTTAACAACACACTCAACACATTTTATTTATGGTTATATGGAAGTAGACATATGGTTAAGGACCACACAGATATTGAGAGATGAAACCAGCTGTTGCCACTTCATGGGCTACTCTTTCAGATTAGCAGCAAGGGATCTTTTATATGCACCATCCCACAGACAGGGTAGTACATACCACAGCCTTTGATATACCAGTCGTGGTGCACTGGATGGAACGAGAAATAACACAATGGGTGCATTGTAAACAAGTACAATGATTTAGACTACATGTGCATACAACTGCAACATCAAAATGAATATGTAATTCAAGACCCCATATTAATTTCATACTAGTGATAGAATCCAACAAAGATTGTTGAATACTAAATCAGAAATGATAGTAACTTGCTCAATGCCAGCCATCTACTGCTGAGAAGTTACTCTTCTAATTACTTTAGGTTATTAGTTTTGAAAATATTCCTTGGCATTTTAACCATTTTTTTCCTTAAAAAATATAAAATGGCAGTTAATTTGGCAGTCACGTTCAAAATTTAATGAATGATAGATTAAGTTGGAGAATGCATTCAAATGTGTATTCTTTAAAAATAATTAACTCCCGCATACGGAGCATGTAAATGATTCTTCACAAATTAACACTTCTTCACAAATATATTCTCCCATACTTAAAAATAAAATCAACTTTATTTGGGTTACTAAAAATTAACATTTCGTAGCCTTGAATACTTTGAAAGATTTTAAATTAACTTTTTAATTTTACAGCAGATTTTTAACACTGGTAACAGTTACGCTGACCATGCATGGTATCTGGTGCAGGACACAAACCCACTTTAGAAATGTTTTCACCCAACAGGTTCAAAGATATAACTAAGCTAAGATATAGTTGTATGTTGGATTGATATGTATTTACTGCATTGATGGGACTGGGGTGAACTGAAAACTATCTAGTAGTGGATTTACAACAAACATTTGTAATCTAAGATGAGTTTTTTGTCTTCAATATCAACTAAAAGAGAATTAAATCATACTTTTCTTACCTGTATTTTGTTCTGCAAATAATTCAGCCTTGCTGCTTTTGGTTTCGGTGCTTGATATTTTGGGTTGCTTTTCAACTGGTGCTCCTTCAGCCAGACCTTCCAGAGTTGCTGCTTTTTTATGTTTTACTGGTCTTCCCACTCGCTTACGTACGGATTTCAATGATTTCTGTGCAGCTCTTCTACTGGAAGCCTCTGGACCTTGCTTTAGTGACTTAGGTGCTGCTTTTCCTTCTCGAGTCTGCTGTGCCGGAGCTTTTTTAGCTTTCTCTGGTGATACTGACACATCTTGTCCTGTTTTAACCACGGTATGTTTTGTTTTAACTAAGGTTTGCTTTGTTGATTTCAGTGCCCGTTGTTTTAATTCTTTTGTTGTTGATTGCTTAGCTGCTTTCGTTGTTAGCTGCTTAACTGCTTTTGTTGTTGATTGCTTTGCTGATTTTGTTCCTACATGTTCAGCCAATTTTGCTGCAGCAGCAGCTTGCTTCACTGGTTTTGCTGCAGCATCTTGAAGACCTATAAACTCTTCAGAATTAAGTTTCACGGGTAAGCGTGTGTGTCTGGCTGACCTTCTGACGCCACTCACCAATGTCTTTGTTTCTGTATAGAACAGCTTTGTGTCTGCAGTATCCTCATCAGTGCTATTAACAGCAGCAGCAGAGGTGCATGCAGATAAATCAGTAAGACCAACCTGCGAAGCGGCAACAGTACTAGAAGTGTCTGTTGAGAGAGCAAGACTACTGATCAAAGCAGACTCATGATTTGAAATGGCAATGATTGTGTCATTAAGTGTGGATGCTATATCCATTGAAAGTTCTGGTTTGACAGATGTAGATGATGGTGTAGTCCACGAAGAGCTAGACACAGCTATCGTGTTTAGTTCATCCTTCACCACACTGTTGTCAAGAAGACCATATTCAGGCAGGTCCTCCACAGGTTCTGTGTAGTCATTGTCCGAGACATCCTCAGTCAGAGGCTCAGTCTTGGTAACAATCTTGTCAGTAGGCTCAGTAAAGGCATCATCTTGCTGACAAGCTATAACTGTACAGAGTTTGCTGAAGAAGTCTTTTATCACTGACTGTTTCGGAATTGCTTCAGGATCCTTGATATAAACCTCAAAAGATTTTACACTGAAATAACAAACAAAATTATTCTAGTAAATTAAATTAGTAACAGGGTATTTTATTTATTTACTTTTAAATCTAGGCTTCTTGCACACTAGCCTCTGATAATTGCGAGAATGACTGCTTCATTTCTGCAAGTCTTGTGCAACCCTTTCTCCGTTTACACATTAAATTTGGAACATCATTTACATGGTTATGATGTAAAAATGAAATGGGTTACCTGAATTTTGTTCTGCATTGCCCTTAGTCGTCTCGCAATTGACATGGAGCAGGCAGCAAATGCCACCCAAAATGCATCACATGCTTTTTGATGAGGCTAAATGAAAAAATGTGTGGTTCCGGTTACCCAACTGAGCATAATGTTTTTCACCAACCATAAACTTTTTTCCACCTAATTATTTTTAAAACCGTGAGAGGATGCAGCATTTGTTTTGAAATGTTACTTTATTGCTGTTTGCTTAGGCCAGTTTGACAGATTTTAGGAATTTAAAACAAAAAAAGTTATCACCTACCTACCTACCTTAATTTTTTTTTTCTCACATGTAACTAGAACCACACATTTGTTTTATTTGGCCTGACCAAGTTCACAAGCAATTTTTGCTGTATCTCACTTTCGACAGTATTTCAGATATAACAAGCATTCTTGACTTTCAAAAGTGATAATATACATAAATGTATATCTTATATTTTTATTCACATTTGTCTCACACCATTCACAAATCTAATTTTGAGTCTAATTTCTAGAACTGTATCTCAATTTTTAGCATCTAAGAATGGCTATTAAAATCCTGTTTCAATTAAATGTAAAACATTTTACATCTCAACAATTTAATCATTTATCTCACGTCTTGGACAAAAACATACCAATTGAACAGCTGAACAAGTAGTAATATTTGTTTGTTGGCATCCAGCTGTGTAAGATGCTGTATTTCCGCAAACTGCAAGAGAACTTTCTGCTCAACAAAAATGACACCTGTTGCTGCCATGTCCAGCGTCAAAGTATAATATTATTATACATGTACAGGCATTGTGTTCCACATGATGACGTCCATTGTTCCCAATACATGTCCTCTGTTGAAAGAAAGAAAAATCTACATTCATGTTACATGTTTTAAGTTGGATAAAAATTAAAGGGCTCACTCTAAAACCAAGTTAACAAAATTTCCAATTATATTAAAATGGCCTGGCTACAAAATGATATACTTTATCATCAACAGCCAACAAGCTGTGCACGGCTAAACATTTGACTATTTCTACGAAAATCCATGAGCTTTCTTATGAAAGCAGTTCACAATCAAGCTGTAAGTACCAGTGAGTGTGTGATGGGGGGGGGGGGGGGGGGGGGGGGGGAGAGGGGAATTGGCTGAAATGGAAAAAACTTACACTTTGATACCATGTTTTCAAACAGTTGAGCAAATACTGTCAATTTCATTAATGATTATTTTATCAAATTAAAAGGCCAAAATTATACATACATAAATAAACACTTTTATAGCAGGGCTGTACCCTCGGGGGGGGGGGGGGGGGGGGGGGGGGGGGGGGGGTGGAGAGAGGGAGGGAGGAGGAGGAGGAGCAGTCTCCCCCCACCCAAGAACAGGGGCATAGGCTAGGGGGTCATCCAAGTTTATTATGATGTTATTTATGAATTTCATTTATGTTGGATACTAAATTCTCAGGTGGAATACCAGATTTTGAAATGTTAGTATCAAACTGGGATACTGCCCAAAATGTTTAATCTCGAACACTGAATTATCTTGATGGTGAAATGGAGGTTTTTTTTGCCAAAATTCTGCTGAAGTTGCCAAGTTATGAGCAGTAATGGGAAGTCAAAGTCGCCATATTTTGGACCTAATTCAAGGCATAAAATTTGTCACAAACGATTCTGCCGTTCGTCTGTCAGTTATGCAAAACCAATCAATGTTATGAAAAACTGTGTGCAGTGGGAAATCCCTGACCTAGATAGATGTATGTCATATGTGCTTGATGGTAATGTTCTAACCAGCTTTCCCTCCAGCGTTCGTGTCCTGATATTTTCTTCATGACCACTGTCACTTTCATTATAAAACGCTACCACCGACATATTTAGAATTTACGGACATTTTGCTGAAATTCGCCAACTCCTGACTTCACAATATTCTGGTCAGCCTATTTACCGCTCGGAAGCCCGGGCATCGCCCGGAGACAAAACCAGAGCCCAAATGTTAATGCCGAGGTGTACATTGTTCATATTTGACACAAAGATACACCTCGGGATAATGCATCTATATATGTTAAAAAGATAAATGTAGGAAAAATACTTTTAGACAAAATCGCATTTTTCATGTTCGGGCTGTACATAACAAAATCTGTATTCACTGTCCGAAGAAGGAAACGTCACAGACCACTGACCTATTAAATGGCCTAACAAAGTATTATGTGAAAAATATGTATTTGATTTGTCCCAAAATGTACTTTATTCAACACTCTAATTCACCATCATACTTCAGTTATTAATATTTTGTAAAAAAAAATAAAAAAAAATAAAAAAAATATGGAATTATGGCAATGGTCCATAATTTAACAAAAATAATATTGTCAAGAGGATTGACATGGATTTCACTCCATCATGGTTTAGTTAAAGGGACATTCCCGAGTTTGCTGCATTGTAAGATGTTTCCGACTAATACAATATTTCTACAATTAAACTTACATATTAAATATATTTTCTTGTTTAGAATATCAGTGTCTGTATATTTAATGTGTTTCTGGTCGTCTTAATATTTGTAAGAAGCCTAAACTGGATTTCGTCTTCAAATAATTTCGTACGTACGAAAAAAAAAAAAAATCGGAAATAAAAAACGAAATTTAACCCAGTACAGATATTAGAACAATCAGAAACATGTTTAATACACAGCCATTAATATTTTATGCAGAAAAATATATTTAATATTTAATTACAATCGTTAAAAAGTCTCTGTTAGTGGATAACATCTTAAACATTGCAGCAAACTCAGGAATGTCCTTTTAAGGTGATTCAATAGTCAGATTTTGTTTCCAAACATTGATGCGATTTTCATTTATTATCTACTTTTGGAGAAATAAGGTCCTTAAATCCGTGACAGTATGCCTTGAAATATGGCATATACAACCATGGGATCTGGCATAACAATACCCATCAGTGTCGGTGTACGGACAATTGCTCACCGGACAATACCTCACCGAACAATTGCTCACTGGACAATTGCTCACCAATAAAGTGAGAAATAGGACAATTGCTCACCACAATTGCTGATTTTTTTTTATCAATAAAATTTTATTTTAGGTTGTGTGTAAATGGTTGGGTGGGAGTGGGAATCTCTGATAAATAAATAAATAAAATAACAAAATTAATTATAAATCAGCTATATTTTAAACAAGTTCAGTACATCAGTTCAGCTATTTTTTTGTGATATTTAAAATCTTTTTTAAAGCTTTGATGGTCAAAGTGTTATGTCTTGCAGAGTAGTGACAAAAGGCTAAAAAGTAACTAATTACTAAAAACAACACATAATTCTAAAAGTTTGATCTACCTAAACCAACAATAATGATTGAGTAGTTATCCTAAAAATATAATGTAATTAGTAATTAACACCTATACCTGAAACACGTTATAGGGCTTTGATGTTCATAATCAGTCAGAAGTAACTGCCTCCTTAAACAAACAATTATACTATTTATAGGAACCTTAAAAACTTTAAGTGAATTGTGTAATTAACACAACTTTGAAGTTGTGCCTTTAGAAATTCTGTTTTATGTTCTTTTTTTATTAACAAAAGAAAAGTATCAAAGGTGACCACGATTACCTGACTCTAGTACCTTCTAAAAATTCTGTTATTTTTTTAATAAAATAATAAATAAAATTTTATTAATAAAAAAACCCACCTAAAGGTGAGCAATTGTCCTATTTCTCACTTTATTGGTGAGCAATTGTCCGGTGAGCAATTGCCCTACATTCATCAGTGTCATGTATTTAAATATGTAAAAAAATAAAATAAGTGTACAAAACGAAAATAATTTTTAATAACGTTTTTCATCTTCGGGCAGTGTACGTCACGAAAACGTTCCTCACAGCCTGGAGACCGAACGTCACCCGGAGACAAAACTAGAGCCCGAATGTTAATGCCTATCAGTGTCATGTATTTAAATATGTCAAAAAAGAAAAAAAGAAAAAAAAAAAGTGTACAAAACGAACATAATTTTTTATAACCACTGCGCCACCGAGGCCGGTAAAACTTTAGAATGTCTGGAGAGCTTTTCTTGTACTACAGCAAAGCCTACCCTGCCATTGTCGGGATTTTTAGTGCCCTGCATTCATACTGGTATTGTTAAGCTGTGAAAAAAAATTAGTATAATAAACCATTTTGTAAAAAAACAAGAGGTGACATGTTTTTAACAACCGGTGTTTAAACATTAAAACAAGATTACTAGTACAAGTGTTTGTCTTTATTTCACACTTTCTGGAGAGTTGATTGAACCACATCCGGGATTACTTTCATTAACTGTATACACAATGTAGTCGCCGCTGGATAAAAGACTGCAGCACTTAGCGGAGTTGCTCAGAAAGGCGGCACCGAGTGACTGAATGTTTCATTATATCGTGCGACACAAGTGGTGAATATATTTATCTGTACATGTATTTTGTTGTTAGTTATACTTTTATATGACAGTTCATTTTCAATTACTGTACTGAATTCAGTAATTATCATTTTCATAAACGTAGAATAATTATTTATTTTTATTTTAAAAAAAGTACAGTATTTTTTATATTTATAACACATTTGTTACATCTGTTATTTCCTGTAGACAGAGATGGCCGAATATCCGTGTAGTGTTTGTTTTTCAGAATGTACAAGTGAAGTAGTTCAGTGTGTCAAATGCAAACTCTGGGTTCATAAGCGCTGTGAAGGTCTGAGTTTAAGACCATTGTCAATCTTCCGACAAATGCAATTTGAATGCAGATGGCACATTCAACTTTAAATCTTCTTTGGACCGATTGCAGGCAGCGGCTTGTAAGACTAACTTCGGTGAATTAGAACAAGCTGTGAAATTAGAAATAATTTTGATTAGAAGAGTTAAAAACGATATTACGTCAGGAACCGCCGAACCAACAAAAATGCGTCTGGATATAGTTTCTAACATTTTAGTCTTGCGACATGGACAAAGAAAGCCAGTATCAGTAACAGGAGACGGGAACTGCCTCTTTAATTCCATTTCAATGACACTATTTCAAAATGAATCCGCGTCTAATAAAATTCGAGTTAAAACCTGTATGGAGCTAGTTGCTAATAAAGTTCATTACTAACTGGCTAAGCAGAAAAAAAAATTTGGCTGTTTTTTTCATACGAATATGAAGAAGCATGTCGTTGTGCTGCTGAACGCGGCGTCTTTCAGGATTGCTGGGCTATGATGGCAGCTTACAATGTGGTTGAACGTAACATACAGTCGTGTTATCCACCTGTCAACGGTTTGCATGATTTGTGCTTTTCCCTCATGAATACAGTGCACACGCCGCGTTTAACAAATGAAACCTTGCCAGCCACATACATAATGTGGACATCCGTCGAAAAATTTGTTCCAAACCGAATATGGACACCTAATCATTTTGTTCCATTAATGAAAATGACTGAAACAAATGACAATGTCTTTCAAACGCTATCGCCAAATAATTCGATATGTATTGACGATATTCTCGATGAACCACTCGCGTCACCTCTTGGCAAAAGAAAATGTTCAATTAAAAATAGCTCCGATTACCTGCCATGTAGTACAGAAACACCTTTGAAAAAACAATGTATGAGTGTCGGTGGTCTCGAGGACACTCACAAGAAATATCACCTGAAAAGCACATGTAGTTTCGAAGACAATCTCGAGAAATGTAACCTGGAAACTACACCTTTGTCGTCGCCGAAATTGCTTTCAAATGATTCAGTATTTGAAAACAAACTCGATGACATTTCATCAGATTCCGAAAATAAAATAGGAATGCCAAACCGCGGAGAATATTTATCCAATGATATTGTAATAGGACGTCTTATTACTGAACAAACAAATGTTTCGTCTGCGCCACGCGGTCTAAAAGAAAACGTGTATTTCTTCACCGATAATACCCACAATGTGGGTAGAAAAGTAAAGATTGGACTGATGATTGTGGAGTATGGGTTAAGGGAAGTGTGAAGAAACAACACTACATATCCAATGGCGATGTATTTCAATATATCGATTTCAACGCGAAAGAATGTTTTTTGCCAGACGATTAGAGGAATACGCGTTCCGTTAGACCCGCAGCCGGAATCTGGCGAGCTTTTGATAAAAATAGCCTACTATTGTAAGTTAAAGTGGGATCCAAAATACCAACGAAGAATATCTTGGATACAATCATATCCCACGGAAATGGACGTTGCTAAAAAATATGTAGCTTTATGGGAGTACATTGGAACGTTTCCAGATTACAACCCATTACATGGCAATGCCCGGCTATCTGCTCGCAAGTATGTGCGATCTACCGCCGCCGTTAGAGAACAAGTGGCCGAAAAAGTTAAACACATGAAACCCAGCGAGGTTTTGGATGTCATGAGACTAGACAAGTCAACTGGTGTACCGCGTGACTTAAAACAAATAAAACATGTGCATGATAAAATCTTGAGAGAAAGTCGTCAACCGGGATCACACAGAAACAATCTTGGCCGATGAAATGCAGATGGTGTTAAATCGACTTTATACAAATGACGAGTATGTCCGGTCAGTGATAGGATCAGACAATAAGAAGCCACCAAGTGTAATTTTATACACCGATGAACAGTTTGCTGACTTAAAATCATGTTGCAAGGTAGACTCGCCTAACGGTGTTACTGGAATAGACCATACATTTAATGTCGAAATGTTTCGTAACCATGATGGTGTACCAAAATAAAAAAAACTTGTCGGCAGCGATAGATCGACATCGCCGATAATGTTAGGTCCCGTATTCCTTCAATATGATGGCTCCGAAACTACATATAACTATTCTTTGAGCCACACAAGAACCGTGTTGCGCGAAAAAGGGAATGTCAACAACACGCCGTTTGAAATAACTGGCAAGTATGTTGCTATCAGAACCGATGAATAAAAGGCTTTAATAAATGCTATTGAAGCAAACGTTCCTTCTAGCAAACACATATTTTGTCAGAGGCATGTTGATGAAAATGTTCGGCGACATTTTAGTGAGCATGGAATTTCTGTGTCCGTTCAGAATGAAATCTGCTCCCAATATCTTTGGTGAATGTGGGCTCACTAATTCGTTAAATGAACAAGTATTCGACATTAAAATGACCGATCTCAAAAGGATAAAACACTTGTCCCTAAGTGTAAAGAATACCTCGACCGGGTGTTAATGAATGTAAAAAAAACTGAGTGATTGTATTCCACTGAACTGGAAGAATAATAACTGAGTCGATGAATCACATTGTTAAGCTAAAAACAGACTGGAAAATTAAAAAAATTCCAGATCTTGTGGACATATTCTACAAGATAATACAACTTCAGACAAAAGAGGTGAGACGTGCTATCCACGACCAAGTCAGGTATCATATCAGAAACAATCTGGTCTTCAAAAATAGAGGAAGAAAAACAGAAAGCTTTAAAGAAAAAAATTAATGGATTTCGTCACCCCCCCCCCTCCAAAAAAAATCAAATCAAATCAAAAAGTTCTTTAAAAAAATCTGACCAGGTGCAATCAACAGACGGCAAGTTGTCAGTTCCGCTTGTAAAGAAAGTCGCACGCAAACTCTACCAGACTAAACGAATAAAAGCTGCGAAAACATTCACTAAATAAATAGCAAAATAAATTGGATCAAACTGGAACTCGACCATATGATAGTAATAAAACACTAACCAACTAAAATTATATAGCGGGTACGCTGTGGTTTTCGCCACACTAAGAACTCAACCGATTGATAGCATTCACAGCGAGAACCTAGGCGGGCCAAAGCTAATACTGTCGAATGTAAAGCGGGCCAGGAATTGTGGGGGCCTGCCCGACCAGCGCCACAACTCATGAGGTGAGCAGCCACCCTAAGACGTCAACCGTACGACTATGCACTCACCTTTATGAGGCGGGGTCGGCCAAGGTACCACCACACCTCCACCCACATAATACCATTAAAAAATAATAGACTACAGGCGAACCCCGACCCCCTGAAAAGGAGTAGCGACCCTACGATTATGCACTCCTTGGGGGGTGACTCTGCAATGGAAAATGAACCGAAACTTTAATAATATTTAAATTTAGTTTGTTTGGGGCGTTTCTGGAAGAAAATAATAATTTTTTACAGATTAATATTGTCTGTTTATTATCAATGTTAGTGAAAGTCTAGCTAAAGCATTTAAAAAAATATACTGGTTATACTGAAAAGATACATATATAGTTGTAAACAGAAAAACTACCAAAATTTATGAAAGCTCTTAGTTTTATAAAATATTATCGAACAATAAAAAATTATATTTTAGGGAACAATGAAGACCGCTTCACAGAAAAATGGGGCATTTTACCTCTTTAAAATTAATACATGTACCTTAAATAATAATAAGTCCATCAATTCCACTTAGTTTACTATTACGCTAATGGAAACATCCTTTCAGCTGGAGGTAAAACGTTTCCTTAATTCACCATCAGAAACATAATCTGGTCTTCAAAAATAAGAGGAAGAAAAACAGAAAGCCTTAAAAAAATTTAATGGATTTCGTTTCCCCAAAAAAATCTGACCAGGTGCAATCAACAGTTCTGCTTGTAAAGAAAGTCGCACGCAAACACTACCAGACTAAACGATTAAAAGCTGCGAAAATATTCACTAAATAAATAAATAGCAAAATAAATCGGATCAAACTGGAACTCGACCATATGATAGTAATAAAACACTAACCAACTAAAATTATATAGCGGGTACGCTGTGGTTTTCGCCGGGAATAGCCACACTAAGAACTCAACCGACTGATAGCATTCACAGCGAGAAGCTAGGCGTGCCAATGCCAATATTGTCGAATGTAAAGCGGGCCAGGAATAGAGGGGTGGGGTGGGAGCAGGTGGGGCCTGCCTGGCCAGCCACGACTCATGAGATGAGAAGCCACCCTAAGATGTCGTCCATACATCCCTTGGATGGAAGAGCGACCTTAAGCACTCGGCCAAACAAGCACTCCATCCCGGGGATCAACGACGGGACGGTAGCGAATGATTTAATAACCGTTAGATATAACAATGCTTGAATCGTTGCACCTGTGACTCCCTTGGTGGAACATTGACCGTACGCACTCGAACCGACCACGTATTCCAACCCGGGGAGAGAACGGTGTAATGACTAAAGCGGGCTTATACCTGACAAAATAGCTGGAACTCCCACATGGACGGACCCCCAAATGGAATAGTGACCCTAAGCACCGCGGCCTAATAGACATTCCATGCCGAGGGGACGACAGTGTGGGTACCAGCCAGACCTAACCACAATAGCCGTATTATTTTACTGTAAATATATATTCATGTTCTGGAACTCGTGATTGGCAATTGGTATATATTATCACCTCCATTAGCGAAACATTAGCTTTTTTTTCTTTTTTTTCTCTTCACTAAGACAGGATCACAATCGCAGTTACCCAATTGGCTAATTAACCAGCCAATCAACATCGTTAGACAATCAACCAAGATAGGACACCACTAAGTATCGCCTATTTTTTGCAGCAATCTCATTGGTCCAATCCAGCCAATCACGGATCAAGAACCCCACTACACCTAACTGTAAATAAATCGCACGAATTTGTCTTTGCACCCGTATCATGTTTGTTTTTTTATTACTGATGCATTCAATCCTAGCTAACTAAGGTATGTCAACTAGGGTTCCAGAAGCAAAGACATGCAGGAAAACCGCTAACCAACTATCCAGATAGCCTGAAGACAAACCAAGTAAGCCTACTAAGATACTATATTTAGGGGGCGGGAATCAAAATTCTTCAAACTAAGTACCTAGATTGGTGCATATATGTATACAATTGCTACTTGCCACTGTTAGTTTCACTTCATTGCACTGGTAATAAGGTTAAGTATGCCAAGCACTAGGCTTTTTAAACCAATACCTACACTATAAGGGTTTAACCCTTCAAATTAGATAGCTAGGCTAGTTTAACTCCCCCTCCGTCATTGTATTCAGTGCTATACAAAGACGGAGGGGGATGGGTGGTCATGAATGACCGTTTAACTCACTAGAATAGGGACTTGAGACAATAAGTACAACATTAACACAAACTATGATTCACACACAGACTACACGCTCACTGCATCAGTACACAGGGTGCATTGACTAATGATAACAATGCACTCGCCTCCATTTAATGGCCCAGTGCGTACTCTAATAAGGAACCGGAGAAAAGAATACCGGTTCCGAGTACACAATTGCAATGCACCCGGGGAAGCTGAACAAAAGAACATCGGCCTTCCCTACCCAAACCCCCAATACTTGCTGCTGGTAGTCGGTACTTGGTGACACCGAAGAGGAGGACACCGCGGACCACTCCAACAACAACACATGGACCAACACAGAACAGCTGCCTTGCCTACCAGTGTCTACACAATTCCACTTAGTTTACTTTTACGCTAATGAAATCATCCTTTCAGCTGCAGATAAAATATTTCCTTAATTTTCTTACTAGTATAACTGTCCTCCGTGATTTTGCCGATCCCCATCATGTAATAGATGTACATAGCTATTTTTCATTATTATTATTAATTTGCGATGTCATTTCTTCTAATAAGATGTATATTATTTATTATGTGTATGTGTTTGTATAGTATACCCAGGCCACGTGGGTATATAACACGGATTTAAATGTGGCATTTCATGGAAATAAAACTTTTTAAGGGGGAAATTTTTTAGTGAAAGTATTACTTTTTAAAACCATTTTCTAATTTACTTTCAGCTAAACTCTACGACTTGTAGGCGTAACTTATTTCAGCCATCCAGCAATCGGTGAAATTTAGGTTAGACACGCTTGTTCTTGAATAGATACACCACGATGCAAATTGAAAGGACCGACACCAAAGCGTGGTACAATAACTGTTTAAAACGGTGAATGTATTTTTATACTATGTATTTTACAATTAATGATTGTTTTACGTTGTATTTTATGTGTCCTATAATATAGGACGGGGGCTTCTTTAGATGATTAACTGTTGTACCCGGTGACACAACAAACGGCAAATAAAAATTTAAATAAAAATTTAATGCACATATTTAATATTTGATGTATTCATTTCATGTGTGCCGTGCCATGTATCACTGGTACAGATCAAATTACAATATATATATATATATATATATATATATATATATATATATATATATATATATATATTATACGTATCTGTATGTCTCAATAAATTACCATGCGTATATATATGGGGGGGGGGGGGGGTCGGGTCCAAAATAGGTGAAAACAATAATCATGTAAATTTCACAATGACTGTTATGTCTGTGTGCAATACTATTAATAATGTTACTTCAAAATTACAAACTTAACGGTTATATAATTTATTATGACTTTTTTTACTTTATAATACTCATTGGTTCGGCCTGTCACTTTTTAATTAAAAATATAACGGTTATATAAATTACTTTTATTTTTATTCAATTGCTTTTGGAACAGCGCAATCGGAAAATGCAAACGAGTTCATACATACTTGAATATGTTTAATTGTGCTGTGATCAGTTTCGAGTAATTAATTACCTAGAAATTTTTCTATAAACCAGATGAGACATACATGCATGTATAATGTCATTTTTGTTTGAAATTTGTTATAAAAACATTCCTAAAGAAGCCCTTCCCCTGCAAGTGCTGAACCTCACCGTGGTGCAGGCGTGTAACAGCTTTTTTTAATTGAATACTTGTATTTTTCAATTAAAAAAAGGTGGCCAGTACAGCACATTATTTTACTGGAGTATAAATACACATGTACTTAATTATAATCCATACTATTTATTTCAGAAGCGGTGAAGAATGTTCATCACCTGAGATGAAAAACGTTTCCAGGTTTTGGGAATGAGTGCATTCGTGTAGGGACTGGAGGTAGATGCAGGTATACGGCGCGGCAACGCATCCAGGGAACTCGCGGTATCGCCGTCACTCCTCAGCGCTTACCGATGTACTCCAGTTGTTGAAGACCGATTCCCCACCCCAAGACACAATAATTGGACAATAACGTGTTGCAAAAAATAACACGATCGATCAACTTAATGTGAATAACTTGCTTTATGTGTTTCGTGACATAAATGTTTATTCTCCAACTTCTGTGTTGTTTTAATTTGAATTTCTAGTTCTAGTTATATCTGGATTTTAATTGGACCTTAACTCTTATAAGACCATGAAAAGAACCCTATATACATGTAGTTGTTTGGCTCTAATATTACCAATTCCAAATTCCATAGCACCATACCACACTCCGCCTGTCACCGGCCACGGCCGGACTGCTGGTGCTCTCTTGCATCTGCCAGTGCAGACGGTCCCTCCTATCCATCCACACACCTTTCCTGTCCTGGACGAGCCAAAATATTACACACACCCTCCTAGATCCGCCTCTGTAATGTCGTTAGCAAACTAACTAATATAACTTTTACCTGTCAGTAGAGTTGAATTAAGTCATATTGACAACCAGTTCACAACGATATGTTTTGATCTAATTTGTACGTGGACTGCCACCATCAAAACTGTCCCCCCCCCCCCAACTTCTCTTCAAAAGAAACAAACCAAAACATTTAAACTAAAAAAAAACACTGTAACAAACCAAAAATAGACAAACCGCAAACCAACTCCGCCCTCGTGCGCGGAAAAAAAGTCAGGAAAAAAGTCAAAGGCAAAAAAGTAATAGGAAACAAAGTTTTTGTTTCTTTTGTTTTACAACAAAAGTGTTATGGTGTACATTATTTTACAATGAGAACTGTTTGCTTTGTTTTGTTTAACGACAACACATCGATTAAAGAACCATCGGCTATTGGATGTCAAACATTTGATAATTCTGACTCGTCATCAGAGAAAACCTGCAACATCTTTTCTAATGCAGCAAGGGATCTTTTATATGCACTTTCCCACAGACAGGAAAACACATACAGTGGCGGATCCAGAAAATCCACTGGGGGGGGGGGGGGGGGGAGAGGAGCAGTGACTTGAGGTGGAATGCCAAGGTTACTTTGAGGGAGGTTTGGAGGGGGATAGTTAAAAAATAAAAAATAATATATTATAAAACGCCTCTGACATACATTTATTTTTTTAACATATATAGAGGTGTATCTTTGTGCCAAATACGAACAATGTACACCTCGGCATTAACATTCGGGATCTAGTTTTGTCTCCGGGCGACGTTCAGTGAGGAACGTTTTCGTGACATACACCACCCGAAGATGAAAAACGTTCTTAAATTTTTTATTTTTTTATTTTTTTTTACATATTTAAAGGTATATTGTCACAGACCACTGACCTATTTAATGGTCTAACAAAGTATTACCTGAGCAAAATATAATTTGATTTGACCCTAAATATACTTTATTCAACCATCTTTATAACCACCATACTCCATTTATTAATGATATTTTGAAAAAATAATTGAATTATGGCAATGGTCCATAATTCAAAAACTAAAATTGCCAAGAGGGTTGATATGGATTTCACTCCATCATGGTTCAGTTAAGGTGATGCAGTAGCTAGATTTGATTTCCAACAATTAATGTAATTTCTATTTATTATCAATTTTTAGAGAAATAAGGTCCTTAAATCTGTGACAGTATGCCTTTAAATACATGACAAAGTTTTTTAATGTTGATTTTTAGTCACCAAACATGCTTTCAACCAATTTTGTTTGACAGATATGCCTCACGGTATGCATAAGCGCCATTTGCATGGCTGGGTGACCAGTCATTGGTGAACTGCTTCTCGTAAAGCTACAAAATAGGATCAAATAATATAAAATACTGTTCAAAACATGTTGCATTGTTGATACTGAATGTTTTATTACTAGCTACAAGGTTTACTTTTTATTTGTCACGTTTCTAGCGTTTTGTTGTATCAGATAATGTAAAATCTAGGTCACGTGGCAGGGCCGTAGCTAGGATATTTTGTTTGGGGTGTGTGTGGGTGGGGGGGGGAGAACTGAGTATTTAATAGTCTAAAACTCCGTAAACAGTTAAGAACAAAAAATTCTTTAAGGCTTTCTGAATTTTTTTCGAGGGGGGGGGGGGGGGGGACTGCCCTGCATGGTTGAGTTCATTTTACTGAAGTGGGTGTGTTGATGAGGATTACATATCGTTTCTCACATATATACAATCATTATTTGTTAAACTGTTCAAAGTTTACAGATTTAATTTTAAACATATTCAGTGGGGGGGGTTATAATTTATTGGTGCTATGTCTACTGATATAATATTAAGACTGGCATGATACATCCCTCCGCCCCTGATAGAGGAACATACAAAAGTCTCGGATCACGTTGCAATGAATTTATGAAACTGAAAGAGCTTTTTTCCCAGTTGTGAAAGTCTGAAAGAAGGTCACACGCCAGTGTTTTGAGAACAATAACATATAATGATGTTTTCTTTGTCTTTGTTTTGGGTGACTGGCTATAATCTTGAGTTGGATACGAAAACAATTATAAACAGTATTCAGTTTAAAACATACATATAAGTTAGGAGGAGGGGACTTTCATTTTGTTTCTAAATTGTTTTTCTTCTATAAACATGAATTCATTACCAAAGAGATTAAAGATACAGGCCCATAGCACATAGCCTATATATATGGCCCATTGGGCCTGTGGAATTGGCACGATATCTGTAGGGTTGGGGACGTATGCAGAGCCTCTAGTGGGGTGGCACAGGTTACAGTTTTTATCTTTAAAATATAAGGCAGAACAAAAAACATTGGCTACTGAATGTCAAATGTTTGGTAATTTTTATATATAGTCTTAGAGAGGAAACCCACTACATTTTGTCATTAGTAGCACATACCACGACCTTTGCTATTCCAGTCATGGTGCACATACGCAAATGAGAAATAGCCCAATGAGGCACCGACTGGGATCGATCCTAGACCTACCACATGTTCGACCAAGTGTTTTACCACTGGGCTACGGCCCGTCCTAGACATCAGGGGCCACTCAAATACTACGTAACGCTGGAGGGGTGGGTGGGTGTATACGTTTTGTAGCGTTATAGGTGGTGGGTGAGTGTACCGAACAGTGTTACGTAAAACAACATTTTTTTTATTACTAATTTTTTTAATTTATTTTTAGTCATAAACGCTATGTCACAGCAACACTGTTTAAACTTTAACGTATTAACATAGGTAGTAATAGCTAGTTGAAAACACAAAACAATGATTATAAATCGATTTGAAATACGGGTGCTAGTAAACATAGCTTAAAACGTATGTCACAAATGTCTGATTGTCACTCTGTAGGCAGTGATGGTTTGGTTGGACCTGTTCTCAAGTAACTCATTCCATCATAATGGTTAGCCCAAGAAGGCCTACTCTGCTGTTCTAGAGCTAGACGGATATTTGGACAGTTAAGGCCGCTCTCTCAGTCAGAGATAACGAATGCACAGAATTTCTGCCTACCACCGGGCAGGCAAAGATTCACGCTCTAATATCACAATGATGCCTATTTTTGACATTAAATACCATTACAATGATAATATTTGAGTTCGCGATAACAAATATTTTACATATTAATCACTAATGTTTCTAAACAAGAACATGAAATAAATTCAGTAATCCAGATAATAATGACTGGAATTGACATGATTTATTCAAACATTCAAAGGTTTATGGAGTTTGTTTATTCTTGAAACTAAATTGATGTTAAGACGATTTAACTTGAACTAACATGAACAATAATACATTGTAGCAAAATGAAAACATAAAGGGACCCGTTTGCCTGGGTCATCAACTGAAATAAAAGTAGCAAAATAAAAGTTACTGGTAGTTAATAGCTACTGGTATAATTAAAATGGTGATAATAGAATACATTCGTTTAAACTTTGTCATTTTCATTATTTTTCCAGTTCAACTGAAATGATAACTACAGAATTTATTCATCTGTTATGTTTATTTCATTTACATTATAAGGTCTTAAAATACAACAAGACTTTACAACTATATTCTATCTACAAGTATTAGCTATTCTCTAAATGAGATGTTTAGTCCTGCTTAATGGTTACTCAACTTTAGAGGGAAATATATATAGAGTGTAAACTGAATCAGTCAAAGTAATCCTTATACGTTTTAACTTTTTGACTTTTGTTCTTAACCATATTATGTGATTAATAAAAACAAAATTATTTTAGGTATTTTAATAATTATGTGACCCCTATTGGAACTACATCTCGTATGGATTGGTATCCTTATTGGGATTCCAGAGGGGGTTTAACATTAATATTGCCCACAATTTTACTTTACTTTTATATGACTGGACACTAAAATATAATCCACCTTTTCCCTTTCTACTTACATTAACACCTTTTAATTTACTACTATGACATGTTTATATAAAAAATAATTTTTTTCTTTTTTTTTCTTTCTTATTATTATTGTTTTATTGTTATTTTTTTTTATTCTTCTCATTGTTTTAAATGGATGTTAAAAGTTAGGTGATAGCTCTTTTGACTTAAGTTAAGTCACAGCACCAATCACATAGTTTTATGCGGGTTCATGTTATGGTTAACATGGAGATGTCATTCATCAATCTCCATTTTCCAATTCTTAACATTGCCATTATGCTGGAGGTGGTGGACGGGACGGCCTAGGGAAATGAATTAAAATGGGGCAGACCTTCCTGTCTACTCTCCTCCGACATAAATACCAGATTAACCAGACATATTTTATTGTCAATATTCTACTTTTTACATAATCATTTGTAGAAACCCTTTTTAACCCTTTGTATAAACACTTTTTAACTTCCTTGTAAATAAAGTTTATTTAATTTTTTATCTAATCAAATGTATAAACGTTTTTAAATTTTTTTTTTAATTTTTTTTTTTTTTTTTTTTTTTTTTTACTAACACTCTCCCCACCCCTCTCGTTGTGAGCACGATTTCCGGCCCTAGTCAGAAATCGTGCTCACAACGAGCGTGCTTGAACATTAAATTGATATAAGCACGTTAATTCCCGACATCTGACCTGACAGTCATTTGTGGGCATACATACATACATACATCAGTCAAAATCTCTACTGGTAGGTATTTCATTGTAGTATGTCATATCTGTTTGGCCCTAAGTTCAAAGGCACATAGATGACATTGTATGTTGAGCAATTATTGTATCACGGATTCGCAGTAATTAATATGATGTCATTTCTAATGTGGTATACCGTGGTACATTAAAAAAAAATGTGGTATACCGTGGTACGTTTTTTTCACGGTACCCAACCCTAAAAACCACACAAACGACATATGGGTTGTCTGAAAAATTCAAATTATATGCCCTGTAATCCTATTTCAAAAACAAAATCAAACAACAGACGTCAAGTCACCGACTCATTTGGTGTCGTAGTTCACTCGTCACTTAATCGGTTCTTGCTTTTAGGATATTAAACTTGCTACCATTTTGTATCTTGTTTATTTCCCTTGTGAAATAACTTTCATTGTCACTCGCTAAAGCTTGTGACAACTAAACATTATTTCACTCTGCACATAAACATATGAAATGAAAGCTTGTTTAATGCAGCAAGGGATATTTTATATGCTTTTTCCCAGACAGGAAAGCACATACCACAGCCTTTGACCAGTTGTGGCACACTGGTTGGAACGTTCGAGAAAAATGCCAATCAGTTGGATGGATCCACCATGGTGGTTCGATCCTGCAACACAAGCCCCTCATTCGACTGAGCTACATCCTGACCCTTTTTTCATTAGTAGCAAGGGGTCTTATATATTATCTATTAGTCAGGATAGCACATACCACAGACTTTGATACACCAGTCATGACTCATGGTGCACTGGCTGGAACGAGAAGATTGTCCCTATAGTGCATGGGCCACATTATGTCAATATGTTTCTTAACATGAATGGCGAGTTGCTTCCCTCTATGTAGCATAGGCCCTATTTAAACTGGCCGGGACTTTTGACGGTTGTTGTTGGAAGATGTATTTTGTTAATAATGACACAAGCACTTCAATCAGGATTTAGTGAGTACAGTAGGTCATATATTTTTGGTTTGTGTGTCCATTTGTTGCACTATTTCAGTTGCGATACGTTTGAAACATGGTGCCACAAGTTCAACAACTTGAACAAGTCTTAAATTGGTCCCTAATTGTTTTTAATAAAATGACCAACAGTATGATTTTACTGACACCTCATATATTAAAAATAATAATAATAATTAAATCCCCAATTATTGCAGAATGACAGTCCAAGTGTCGGTCTAGTTCTCGAACGTCAGCGACCTACTCCAGAGTCGTGAGCGATACTATTAGTACTACAGCGAGTACAGGCAACTTCACACGAATCACAGTTCACTTCAAAAGTGCGCCTTGATTCAGACTGATTCTTCACTACATCACTGCATCTTGAAATAATAAATTATTATTAAAACATTGTGAATAAAACCTAATTATTTACCTGCCCACACAATGATTTGGAATTCAGCAAAACAAAACTAATGATATTAAAAGAAAATACAATTTCTACAACTCAATTTTTTTCTCTAAAGGCATTCGTTTGTGTACAACATTTCCCTCCTTAAAGTTTAGCGCACTAACTAAATTATTGACAACGTTCGTTCTTAAAAAATAAATCTACTTGATATGAAAGTTTTATGACTGACCTCCCCCCCCCCCCCCCCCCCCCCCCCCCCCCCCCCCCTCCCGTGCTGGAGCAAAATCCTCAATTCGGGCAAAAATTATAGAGATATTAATGTGCTAATCTGAGACCTTTTTACAGTGTATTTCTCTCATTTTCATGGGTCTACCCACAAAATTAGTTGTAATCCATCATCCATGTAAAAATGCATAATGATTCGTTTGCAAACCGATATAGCTGTTTGGCAGTGAAGTGAATGTGAAAAAAATTTGTTATTCAGATTCGGGTATTTTTGTTTAATTCGGGCCAAAAGGCAGCCTCACCCACCCCCCCCCCCCCCCCCCCCCCCCCCAATACACACACACACACACAAATGGGAGCCCGTTCGCCTATGATTTTAATAAATGAATTTAGGGGAAACGGGAAAGGCGTTCAAAATTTACAATACAAAATTTGTAAGAAATTCAAAAGAAAAGACTGTCCATGTCCATAATATTAATTTAGAGGACAAAAAAAGAGAGTTTTTTTTAGAAAAGACTACTCGACCAAACCTTTGTAGGTGTTTTGATCAATATAGATCGGCTGCCGAACTAAAATGTAAATTTACAATTAAAAAAGAATCATCCAATATTATTTTTTAAAGGAGAGCCTATAATGTTACCGGTAAGTGTTATGCCCGATAAAGTCCTAAATACGATGGGACGGTTCCTATCAGGGTCCCCTGCGCGTGCTGTAACCTCACCGTGGTGCAGGGGACCCGGGTAGCCCGAGTACTCTGACTGTAAGAGAGCTAGACGGACATTTGGACATAAATACGCGCTCATTACAATTTACAGTCAGAGACCAAGCTATGTATTTTTTTGGCAATTGCTGACAATCAAAAAGTTGGCAAAGATTTCCGCTCTAATACCACAACAATCCTATGTTTGACGTCAAATACCTTTACATCGATCATTTTCGAGTTAACTGATTAAAATAAATCCACATATTAATCACTAATACACATACTACAGAAAGAAATCCGACAGTACCCACATTCAGCTACGCTTCGTGACACTCCGTCGCAAGAATTACAAAGCTCGGTGACCTATTTCGTGACGTAGATCACGTGATCGCCCACTGGGTGATTCCGCCTTGTGTAACAGTTACAGGGACCGTCTCATACCAAGCGACGTTACAACATGGAATAGTTGGCTAATGGTTTCCTCTCTAACACAGTGATAAAATTACCAAATATTTGACATCCAATAGCCGATGCTTAATGAATCAATGCGCTGTAGTGGTGTCGTTACACAAAACAAACTTTTTCAGACACTTGTCGTTTTGAGACGGCCCCTGGAAGACGGAATGGTTGAGTGGGCGATCATGTGACGCATCGTCACGATATAGGTCGGCGAACTTAGAATTCTGCTGTCCGGAGTTTGCCGAAGCTTAGTTGAATGTGGGTGCTGTCGGGTTTCTTTCTGTAGTGTGTGTATTAGTGATTAATATCTGAATTTCTTTTAATCAATCAACTCGAAAATTATCGATGTAAAGGTATTTCACGTCAAACATAGGATTGTTGTGGTATTAGAGCGGAAATCTTTGCCTACTTTTTGGTTGTCGGGAATTGCCAAAAAAAATACATAGCTTGGTCTCTGACTGTAATGAACCGGCCTCGGTGGCGTCGTGGTTAGCCATCGGTCTACAGGCTGGTAGGTACTGGGTTCGGATCCCAGTCGAGGCATGGGATTTTTAATTCAGATACTGACTCCAAACCCTGAGTGAGTGCTCAGCAAGGCTCAATGGGTAGGTGTAAACCACTTACACCGACCAGTGATCCTTAACTGGTTCAATAAAGGCCATGGTTTGTGCTATCCTGCCTATGGGAAGTGCAAATAAAAGATCCCTTGCTGCCTGTCGTAAAAAGAGTAGCCTATGTGGCGACAGCGGGTTTCCTCTAAAAAACAGTGACAGAATGACCATATGTTTGACGTCCAATAGCCGATGATAAGATAAAAAATCAATGTGCTCTAGTGGCGTCGTTAAATAAAAGAAACTTTACTTTACTGACTGTAATGAGAGCGTATTTATGTCCAAATGTCCGTCTAGCTCTCTTACAGTCAGAGTACTCGGGCTAGGGACCTAGGGTGTAACATTCTCTTTGAGAATAGCCAATACAGCACAACTCTTGTTTTCTTCGGGATACAATTAAAGTTTTGAGTAAAAGTCAGTATCTATCTATGATATTTGTATTTTTGCACAGTTCTTTACACAGTGTTTTTCTTTAAATCAAGAATTTTTATATTGATGTTGATCATCACTTTATTTGCATTACCACAGTTTGACACCCAATAGCCGATGTATTTTTCGTGCTGGAGTGTCGTTAAGCATTCATTCATTCGAGGGTCTCCTCGAGTACTCGGGCACGGGCCGAGACTAGTAGCAAGCCTCGAGTCAGTTTACAGGACTCGAGTACCCGTGCAAGGAAGAACACCTTCATTTAATTATATTTGTTTACGTCATTTTTCTATATGCTTGCCGACTGTTACATTATGAGACATGGAGGGAAAACAAAAGTCGAATGTGTGGAATGCAATGACATGATTTGGCATCCATGTTCCGCGCTGGAATTAAGATGCCTCATGCTATTTTACTTTATTCCTTAGTCTCATTATCATCTACTGTAAGTGTCGGCTACTCGAGTCCGGGTCGAGTTCCACCCTCGAGTACTCTAGTCCAATATTTTGTACTCGTGGAGGCCCTAGTTCCTACGAATACTGTGCAAAGTTCTGTTAATGACAAGGCGATGGTAGTCTGTGGGTCAATTTGGCAACTTAGATGCAACGTTCTTTCTTTTTTTCAAATTGAGATACTTTTAAATTGCGTAGTCTTTTGAAATGTTATCTTTATTAATGGTCTGGCTATTCTATTCATCTCTGATACTAAGTCCGACTTTTTGTTAAAAGTCACCCATCGAACAATGAGGCGCATGCTGATGTCACGTTTCTGTCACCTCCATCTTGCAATGGTCCCAAAGAATGCAATTGCAATTGGCAAGATGAGAAGGGGTGCTATTTGTTTGGTTCCAGTCGTAGGAGAGAGAAAGGGGTACCAACCAAACAGTCAGTCAGTCAATTAATCAATCAATCAATCAATCAGTCAATCGATCAGTGTCTCCACCGATGTCTTCCTGAGGCAAAAACAATGAGCTGGCTTGAAACTTCATCGTGTAGGCCCTATTTCTATTATTGTACCCACAATATTAGAACTTGTAATCCGTGTAAAATGAGCAGTTACGTGATTTTTTTAAAACCGTTTATTGATTCGTTTGGAACCCTATAGATGTTTCAGGCGCGGATCCGGGGGGGGGGGGGGGGGGGGGGGTCACATGGGTACCGTGACACATCTTTTGAAGAAAGGTAAGGGTCACAAGCCTGCTGTGACGCTTAAATATGTTTTATTGACGTAGGCACTGTGGCCTTAAAACAATTGCTGTACATTATTCTAAGCTCAAGACACTGAGCAAATTAGAAATCCCTTTAAAATTATACAAAATTTCCGTTCTTTCTTGTATATTCCATAACAAATGACAGACTCTTGCCTATGTAGACGAAAATCATGGTCTATTCTTAGTGATTAAATAATGCATATAAACCCCGAGGTTGCAGCTTTAAGATGGGGCCTACATTCATTCTCAAAGTTGCATAATCACCAAAACATTCTCTTTTTTTCTGAAGTAAAAATATTATACCTTGATTTAAAAACCCGGCCACCACCCCAAGAAAAAAAAAAAAGCATCTCAATAAATGTATTTACTCCTATATTTTCCCCCAACATTTATGTTATTGAAAAATCCGATCAAGGTAACCCACAGGTTAAGACGTGATGCTACATTTTGGATTTGACAAAGAACTGGCTGTTATTTTTATGCATACATTTTTTTTTTTAAATGTATTTTATATTTTTGCCAGTGACGGACAATTGATTATTACTGTGCTTAGTTCTGCGCTACCTTTATTTTTTGTCAGGCGCGGTTCCAGGGGGTGGAGAGCGGGAACTGCGCGTGTTAAGTGTATTTCGCCATATTCCGATAAGTTACGAAAAAATCATTGCAGAAGACGTTACAATGAAAACGCCAACATCCTATAACGTGACGTCAACAATGCTTTGTCGTTTATGCTTATTGATGTCAAAGCGATACTACGTACATTCTTCTGATATAGTTTTTAACTTGAGAAATGTGGGAACAGAATCGCTTTTTGACATGTATAAGCATATTTGTTTTAATGGTCTACTGCTATTACTGCCTAGTGACGATATTTAATTACTGTGCTATTCAGTTGCAATATGTTCTGCAACTGTTGAATGGATATACCAATAGAGGTAGGTGTTTGATTGTTTAATTATAATTGAGGACTGATGAAGATGGGGGTTAGATGCGTATGCATTGTTTGTTTGTTTATAGTTATCTTCGTGCTTATATCCACAACTTACGATTTCAGCACTCTTTGCTGGGCACACACCTTAGCTATCCGCACTGCCTATCCAGGACAATGGGTTAGCGGTTAGTGAAAAAGAAAGAAGTTGGTGCAATAGCGTTACATCTAGGGCCTCCACGAGTCCAAAATATTGGACTCGAGTACTCGAGGTTCAAACTCGATCCGGACCCGAGTACCCGACACTTACACTAGATGATAATGAGACTAAGGAATAAAGTAAAATAACATTATGCTTCTTAATGCCAACGCTGAACATGGATGCCCAGTCATACCAATGTATGTATTGCATTCAACACATTCGACTTTTTTCCCCTCTATGTCTCGTAGCCCTATAATGTAACTGGCGAGAAACATAATATGGCAAAATGACGTTAAAAGTTTTTTTTTAAAAATGAGAGTGCTCTTCGTTGCACGGGTACTTGAGTCCTGTAAGCGGACTCGTGTCTTGCTAGACACGACCCATGCCCGAGTACTCGTGGAGTACCCTACTTACATCTAGCCATTGAGTCATTGTTCATTTCAACTTATTTTCGTTCTTATTAAGGTTCAAACACGCTGTCCTAGACACACACCTCAGCTATCTGGGCTGTCTGTCCAGGACAGTGGATTAGTTGTTAGTTGGTTAGTGAGAGAGAAGAGGGTGTAGTGGCCTTACACCTACCCATTTAGTCCTACCAAATGTTTGACATCCATTAGCCGATAATTAGCATATCAATGTGCGCTAGAGGTGTCTTTAAACAAAACAAACAAACTTTATATTGGGAGGTGGAGGTGCACTCACATTGGGAGGAGACACACACACTGTCGTAATATGCGGCTACAGGCACATTTAAAAGATGTTGGTGAAAAAAAGGTGTGACTGCGAGGCATGGCCCCAATGCTCCTCCCTCCTGGTTCAGTTCAAGTCATATTAGCATTACTACCTAACATCTATATAGGTTTGCAAATGAATCACAACGCAATTTCACATGATTGCAACTAATTTTGAAAGTAGAATGATGGAAATACATGTTAAAAAGGTATTAGGTTAGCTCATTTTGCCCGAATATCTAATTTTTTTGCCTGAATTGGTTTTGCTCCAGAACCTTGAGAGGGGTGTGTGTGTGTGAGTGTGGGGGGGGGGGGGGGGGGCAGTTGCACCCCCTCGTCCCCTATAGACGAGACCTCGAACGCTTATGCATCCCATCGCCAGTTATGACAATATTAAAACTGAAAAATTACCACCACCCCTCCAGGGCCGTAGCTAGGATTTTTTTGTTGGGGGGGAGCAACTGAGTAGTTAATAGTCTAAAACTCCTTAAACAGTTATGAAGAGAATTTTCTTTAAGTTTCTATAGTGCTTTCCGGATTTTTTTCTGGGGGTTGCCCCCCCCCCCGCTAGCTACGGCGCTGCCCTCACTACCCACTTCTTTATGGACAGTTTCACAGCCCTGCTAGCTTTCACGCTGGATCCGCCACTGGAAGGAGTCAAAACCTATAGTTAGTTTTGTTTAACGACACCACTAGAGCACATTGATTAATTAATCAACAGCTATGTCAACAAAACCTAGTTTGTTTTGTTTAACGACGCCACTAGAGCACATTGATTAATTAATCAGCAGTTATGTCAATAAAACCTAGTTTGTTTTGTTTAACGACACCACTAGAGCACACTGATTAATTAATCATTAGCAGCTATATGATGTTAACAAAACCTATAGCGCCCTCCGGTTTGACAGGTAGCGGACTAATAAATACACTATTAATATTATACTCTTCAAAAAAAGTAGGGGAACCTGAAATATTAATGTTAATATCAACTATTAGACCCAACATACGTTTTGACCACAGACATCCTAGTGAAGAACATTCAGGTCTGTTTGTCAACACACCGAAACACATTCCATAGTTTGCACGTGCATTACGCAGTTGCCCCGCATACGTGAGTGGGGTGTCATTCTCGATTTTGACCATTTCTAGGAAGGTCGATTAATCACCGTGGAACATTATTTCTGTCAATTGTTTTCACTCTGTTGATCATACAGTTGTTATTGTTTTGTTTTCAGTCATTTTTATTGTTTGAATTTGCAATTTACCGATAAAAACCCCCGTCAACTTTCAAATTTCACTTCTGACCCCAATCGTCCTTCAAGATCTTTGGTGGTCATAAAACCTGCTGTAATACTGAACTACCGGTTGTAAAGTTTGCCCAATTAATTCACTATTATAATATAACCATTCCCCACAGCTAATATACCTTACAATTTTGGCAACTGTAAATTCTTATTAGAGTTCCCCTACTTTTTTGAAGAATATATTATTGTTTTTAGTTTACTCCGCTGAATACAACATATGCAGGATGAATCCTATTTTAGTCACCAGAAGGGATTTGTATTAAAACAATGTACAAACATGGGCGTACATAGGATTTTGAAAAGGGGGGTTCCAATACATAGGAATTTGAAAAGGGGGGTTCCAAAATAGACTGCAGAGATATTGGGCATATATTTCTATGTTGAGTAAATATAATAATGTCAGATATTAATGTCAGATGTATTAAATTATAAAAAAAGCGATTTCAGGGGGGGTTCGGTCGAACCCATCGACCCCCCCCCCCCCCCCCCCATGTATGCCCATGACAAAAGGTCCAGGTGATCTCAATATACAACAGGCAAATAGGATTATTTACAATTTATTTCAAGTGAATTACATACATGTATACAAGCCATACAGAATGTCACAATTAAAATACTTAAGATTAGGAAAAAATAGATGGCCAAAGACATACTACAGTTAGTTAATACAAACAATAAGCTGTTCACTGTATATATACGAAAAACAAAAATATTCAATGTAATAATTGTTTGTTCAAAAGTAGCAGCTAAAGCCATGTCTATTTAAAAATTAATCACTTGTTTATTGTCAATTGCACCTTTACATTTTACTGCATTTTCAGCCTCCGAAGCTCTAAAAGTCGTGTGGTTTTCAAATGCACCATCTGTTAAATTTGTCTCAACATCTGAACAGTTAAATGATCTCTTCAGTGGTAACCGGACAGTATCCTCTGAGACAAAATCCCCTCAGAAAGAATCCTCTTCCCTTATGGCAAAAAAATAAATAAAAATGGACACAATCCCCTTCATTCTTAATTTTAAATTCAGTTGTTCAATACCTACTCACAATCTACATATAAGTCACCATGTTATGTATAACTACAATACTATTACTATATTATTAATCGCTGAAAATGGGTTTGCCATTAAATTGGTCATCTACCCAGAACTGAGTTATCAGGGAATACATGCAAGCGGGGGACATTTTGTTTTTAAAATTGTGATGAGCAATATTGCTAGTCAATTAAAAATTGATTAGCAAATACTGTTTAATGTCATAAAATTGTATTGTGATCTTTGAAACTTGCGTAGCGAATTGTGATGGAACACTAAACAAAATGTTCTCTGGCAAGGAAACAAAAAAAAGGCGGTGTATATATATATATATATATATATATGTGTGTATATGTGTATGTATATATATATATAAATACAATGTATATGTAATTAAAGTCGATGAGCCTAGTTTGAACCTGTGAAATGGAAACATGAAAGTTTGGTTAATCAACAAACCTGTGACACATGTGAATAATATTACAGAGTGAAACAAAACGTTGTGATATTGAAATGGGGAAATACCCTTTAAAATAGATCAATCTGATTAAAATAGCTCTACAGGTCTACCAGTAGATCTAACAGCATTACGTGGACTCCCATGTCCAGGTGACACTGCATCTATAAATAACAATTTAAATATCAACCAATTACACTTCGCTTTTTATAGCGTTATTCGGGAGCATAAAAATTCTAAAAATATCAGGCGAGACTATTTATGCAATAGGTGAACTTGTTGGTCTATTTCAACATTAAAAAACAGGGGGAAAAGTGCAGTGATAAACTCTGGATTGTATACTAGTATAAACAGATTTTATGGCTATACCATCAACTTTTTTGTTTGTTCGTCTTGTAATGAATTTTATACAAAATATTATACCGAAATTAGTTTCCAGCATACTTCGTAATTCACCCGAATCATTTCGTATACCCTTAGCATAATACCAAATGTTTTCAAATTCTTTTCAAATGACTGGCATGAATTTGCAAGTAACGTTTTGATAGGTCGAATGAAAGGTCAACTGGATATGAGCTCCAACAGGGTGCTGTTAGATCCACAGGTAATAGTAATTAACCAGTGGAGCTAATTTTAATTAAATTGAAAATAGACTAGCGCTCGACTCCATAACCACTATTTCTCAGAGGTATGCGAGTTTTTAAAAAGATGAAAAATGCATTTTAATGGTATTAGAAACACCAGGATGACCAGAAACACTTCGGATGTACAGAAACAGATAATCTAAACAACAAAATGTAAGTAATGTCTGATTTTAATTATTTACTTCTCTGTATCTGTAAATATTGTTTAAAACAAAAACAGCGCCACTAGTGAAAAACAGGTTGTAGTCTTTAAAAACTAAGGTCTGTCACTTCAATTGCTCTTTAAATACCAGGCATCATTATCCACTCAATTATCCAACATTATCCATTCTACATCTGCCATTAAATTGGTCCTCTGACCACAATTGACTTATAAGTGAAAATACGTTTTTACTCATTGTGTATTATTGTTTTTGTTCCACAACACACATTCCAAATTCCTAGGAGAGTTAATTAAAGAAATTTGGTCTATATTTTTGGCCAGAGGGGATTTTGTCCGGGATTCCTAATCAGTACACAACAGGTTCTGTGTTCCATTTACATAATCTTAATGTTTTAAACCCATCAGTATGGGCCAATTTCACCAATTCTATAATGCAAAATCTGGTCATGTTCCTTCTTTCATAAGAGTAACATGTTTTCTTACACACCCGTTGGTAAGAACACAATTCACTATTTTTGATAACACATAGTAATAACACATGTGTTTACGTGTGATAACAATTTAAAGATATACGACTGGCTGCTCCTGTGTGATGACCAGGTCGCCAATGACATACCATCTAATGAAAAACAGCACTATTGAAATCAACCACTCTGTGACTTACAAGTTGAAATTGACTTGTCTGTAGATGGGCTGTAAATAGGTTTTAGTTGGAAAAGCCGTTTTGAGAATACTAGTATGTAAGAAAGAGAATTCTACATTTGTGTCTATGAAATACCATTTATGTTAACACTTGTTGTTTAAAACCATATCCAACTCACTTTCTCTTGTTACATATGTTTTAAAACAACTCGTAACATAAATCGTATCTAATGGCTACTCATGTAGTATTCTACTATTTAACATGTATTTTAAATGTACAAACCCAATGAAATTTCATAAATCCCCTTCCCATAAGCATTAAAAAAATACTACAACCTTTTATTAAAGCCATTTTCTTGAACAAAAGATCCTTTTGTTTCAAAAGGTATCATCTGTTAAATCTGCCTTTAAATTTCTTGTATGTATACATTTTCAAACCAACTTCCATCTGTACAGCTTCTTTGGAAGCCATTATATCCATCAAGAAACCCTTTTGTTTAAAAAAAAGCACCTTGTTTTAAATCTGCCCCAGCATTTGATCATTTTAAAAGTCTGGTATGTACACATATGTACCTACATTTGTTAAAACTATTTAACGAAGCTGTGTTATTCACTAACATATGACTTTGTTAGAAAATACTTTTAAATTTGAGCATTGTCTGTTTGCAGCTGTCATCAGTTTACATGTCAGTATAATTATGTGTTTTGAAAATGTACCTCAATATGACAGTTGTAAACTAACCCAATCAAAATCTTCTGTCAAAATGTCTCTTTTATACAGTCACTTACTTAGTGATCGTAACCCATTTATTCCTATATCTCTTTGTCCATCAATGATCAATTTGCACACCTCCTCGTCTGTTCAAGATACACTGTCATATCAGTTCAACTAGCCTCATCCATTTGTAAAGGCTCGTCTGTTAAAACAGCCTGATGTGTTAAAGCTGTCTGCGTTATAACTGCTTCGTCCGTTAGACCTCCCTCAGTCTCTGAAATGGATCCTCCCTTGACCTGAACAGTGTGGTTATCCTGCTCATCCTCCTGCTCATCCTGGTCAGGGTTGCTAACATCTCCGTCGGGGTCACTGTCATGGTTATCAGAAGAATGGTCGTCGCTAGCGACGTCTTCTATCTCACTTCCACTGCAGAAGTCATCTTCGTCTTCTTCTTCAGGCTCTTGTTTGCAGTGACACTTGACAATGTGCTTTGATAAATGCCTCTCTAGGAAGAAGCTCATTTCACAACTCGGGCATTCGTGGCGCTTCTTTATGTTGTTGGTGTTGTTGGTGTTGTTAGAGTTGTTGGTGTTTTTCGGGGTACGTTTCTCACGCATGTGCGTCTTCATGTGCATTGCTCTGTTGGATGCTTTTAAAAATGTTTTGTGGCAAATGTTACACGTAAACTGTTTTCTTTTTCTCAGTGCTGAAAGAAAAAACAGAAACTTGTTAAAGATGATTTTTATTTTATACAAATGTCATATACTAATCTGAGATCACCAAGTGATTAAGCATTACCGGTAAGATTGTTTAATTGTTTAGTTTGTAGTTATTTTAGTTATAAATCAATGAAGACTAAAGAGTGAAGTGTAATATTACAGACAGCATGGCCCTCCAATCCCACCCCTACCCCCAACCAAAATATACAAATAAAGTGGAGCATAAGTATTCCATTATCTGAAAAACAAAACAAACATGTCCACCCACACCCACACATTACTATCAACCCCCCCCCCCCCCCCCCCCCCCCCCCCGAGGAACCCCCCCAAATACTATTACAGATTATTTATTCAGACAAAAGTTTATAGTAAAGTCATTTATCAAGTCTGGGGCAGGATGTAAAGTTTGTTTGTTTGTTTTTATTTAATGACGCCACTAGAGCACACTCATTTTTTTCTTATCATCAGCTATTGGACGTCAAACATATGGTCATTCTGACAATGTTTTTTTGAGGAAACCTGCTGTCGCCACATAGGCTACTCTTTTACGACAGGCAGCAAGGGATCTTTTATTTGCGCTTCCCACAAGCAGGATAGCACAAACCATGGCCTTTGTTGAACCAGTTATGGATCACTGGTCAGTGCAAGTGGTTTACACCTACCCATTGAGCCTTGCAGAGCATTCACTAAGGGTTTGGAGTTGGTATCTGGATTAAAAATCCCATGCCTCGACTGGGATCCGAACCCAGTACCTACCAGCCTGTAGACCGATGGCCTAACCACGACGCCACCGCCTGATATGTGGTCGGTTTGGGATCGATCCCCATCGGTGGACCCACTGAGCTATTTCTTGTTCCAGCCAGTGCCCCACAACTGGTATATCAAAGGCCATGATATGAGCTATCCTGTCTATACCTCGCAACTAATGAAGAAATGTAGCAGGTTTCTTCTCTAAGACTAGGTGTCAAAATTACCATATGTTTAACATCCAATAGCTGATGATTAATAAATCAATGTGCTCTAGTGATGTCATTAAACGAAACAAACTTTAACTTTATCAATTCTACCCTTAACCAACAGTGTACAGTGCACTGTAATATCAGCAGATGAAGGAAGGAAGGAAATGGATTATTTAATGATGCACTCAACACATTTTATTTACGGTTAAAGGCCACACAGATATTGAGGGAAGAAACCCACTGTCGCCACTTCATGGGCTACTCTTTTTGATTAGCAGCAAGGGATCTTTTATATGCACCATCCCATAGACAGGATAGCACATAGCACATACCAAGGCCTTTGATGTACCGTCGTGGTGCACTGGCTGGAGCGAGACAGCAGATGAAAATCCAACATTAACTGATAAATCTGGAACACCATAACATATTGGAAGGACAAAAAATCAAACACCCTGAAAGCAAGTTATTATTTTTTTTCATTATCAATAATTAACAGCCTGCCTAAACATTTGTTTTAATTTACATATATACAGGGGTAAATAAAGGGGAATAATGAAATGCCAAATGAAGATGACGACAAAACAAAAAACTAACAAGTGCTTACCCTTCCCAATATAATTTTTACATAACATTCCTTTGATGTGTTTTTGATAAGTATCCTTTCTGTAGAAACATTGTTTACATTTGTTACATTGAAATGGCATTTTTCCGCTGTGCAGTCGCTTATGCCGAGCTTTGTTCGATGCATTTCGAAACCACTTGTTACAAATTTCACATGTAAATCCAACATCTTGATGTTCTGAAAGTTAATATTAAAGGGACATTCCTGAGTTTGCTGCATTGTAAGATGTTTCCGACTAATAAAATATTTCTACGATTAAACTTACATATTAAATATATTTTCTTGTTTAGAATATCAGTGTCTGTATATTCAATGTGTTTTTGGTCATTTTAATATTTGTAAGAAGCCCAAACTGGATTTTGTCCAAATAATTTTGTATGTACGAAAAAAACTTTTTAGGAAATAAAATGAAATTTAACCTAGTACAAATATTAGAACTATCAAAAACGTTTGATATACAGCCACTAATATTTTATGCAGAAAATGTATTTGATATGTAATTACAGTTGTCAAAAAGTCTCTATTAGTTGATAACATCTTTAAAATTGCAGCAAACTCGGGAATGTCCCTTTAAGGAACTTGTAGAGTTTTGTTTTACTGTTTGGCCTAAAACCACCTGTATAATTATGTAATAATGTTTTATGTTAGGAACAAATTAAAACAACCCAGGTAAATATTTTGTGTATAAAGGTTACCATCTGTATTAAAAAAAATTTGGGTTGAAATTAACACCAGGGCTTATAGGAGAGGGATTGGGTAATTGTAGTTCATCCTATCCTCCTACACATTTTTTTTTGTAAATGCATTTGTAACAATAAACCCCACTACTTTTGTGTGAAATTTAGAGAACAATTGGCTCAGAAATAAATAATTTGTAGAACATTTTATAGTTAAGTATTATGATAAAAAGAACAGGCATTCCGTGTGGGAAGGACTACAGTAGACATGGAAAGTGTAATTTTTAGTTTAAAAGTGACCATTTTGTCTTGCTGGACAAGACTATATTACAGGGTCCTGATTTTTTGTACTGCCCTGCTTTAGACGATTCCTTTTCTTTTTTAATCAAAGCAGTCAAAGCATTTTCTTCCTTTCTAACTCCCAAGTTTTGTGTGACGAAACAGTACATTGGTTTCATGAGTTATAAAAGTGAGACACTAAATTAAAAAGAAATTATGAAACCAAAACCAACATGACTGTCCTTACCCTTTTTAATTTTATTCTGGCACAGATTTTCTGCAACATGTCTTCGATACACATCCTTGCGGTGGAAAGGTTTCTGACATTTTTCACACTGAAACGGCATCTTCCCAGAGTGGATTCGCATGTGTCGAGCTTCATTTGATGCATTTCGAAACCACTTGTTACAAATTTCACAAGTAAATCCACCCTCTTGTTTCCTTTGTAAACGCTTTTGTTCTGAAAGACAATATAAGCCACTTGTTAATTGGTGTTTGTCATTATGATCATAACTGATTAATATTGGATCTATTTTAATTTACCCTAACCGAATATACTTTCAGTATTGTATTATTACATTTTTTTTAACATATCGGTACTGTATTGTTGTTGTTATTATTTTACCATACTGTAAAACAATGACAAAATATATAACAAAATAGCATAGCTGTGAACAAGAAAACTTAAAGATTGATGTCTATATAAACATAAATCCAGTGTTTGTATGTTTTGGAGGGCTTATCCCTCCTAAATTACACAAAAATATAAACCTCACATGAATGTAGAGGAAATGACAAAGTTTAAATAACAATCAATTTGGCCATTCTAATGAAAGAGGGGTACTACATAGCCCAGTGGTAAAGTGCTCACTTGATGCACAGTCGGTTTGGGATTGATTCCCGTCGGTGGGCCCATTGGGCTATTTCTCGTTCCAGCCAGTGCACCATGACTAGTATATCAAATGCCATGGTATGTGCTATTCTGTCTGTGGGATGGTGCATATGAAAGATCCCTTGCTACTAATGGGACTCTATGTCAAAATTAGCAAATGTTTGACATCCAATAACTGATAATTAATAAATCAGTGTGCTCTAGTGGTGTCGTTATACAAATCAATCAGTCTAATGAAAGAAAAAAAGAAAGAAATGTTTTATTATATGACACTCCACACATTTTTATTTACAGTTATATGACAGACATAATATGGCCAAGGACCACACATGATAAACAGGAAAGCGACACCATCCCAGACAGGATAGTACATACCATGATCTATTATACCAGTTGTAGAGCTCTGTCTGGAATAAGAAATAGCCCAGGGCAACCCAGTGGGGGATAGGGAGGGAGGGAGAGAGGGAGAGAGAGAGAGAGAGAGAGAGAGAAAGAGAGAGAGAGAGGTTGGGAGAGAGAGAGAGAGAGAGAGAGAGAGAGAGAGAGAGAGAGAGAGAGAGAGAGAGAGAGAGAGAGAGAGAGAGAGAGAGAGAGAGAGAGAGAGAGAGATGGGTGGGTTGGGACCTGCAGGTAATGAGATAAATTCTTTTTTATTGCCTAGGAGCAGGCTTACTTGAAGTATTAGTAACAAAATTGTTCTGATGAGTTTATTAATTAAAACCATAATTTAAACATTAATGGTTTGAAAGTCGATCCTTTGCTCACGTTTTTCACAAATGTCTTCTTTAATATGCTTGGTGTAACTCTCTTTCCGGTTGAACTGCTTGTGGCACTTGTCACACTGCCATGGCCGCTCGCCTGTGTGTGTGCGCATGTGTCGTGCCTGATGGGAGAAATTCTGGTACCACTTGTTACAAATTTCACAAGTGAAGCCATCTGGTCGCTTCTTTCTGGAGGGGCGAGGAGCTGAAAGGAGGAAAATAAAACTGTTCATACATAAACTGGTTTCTACATTATAAGGACGTGTTACATCAAAGTAGGAAAATAACACAGTTCATACATACAACTGGTTGCTACATTATTAGGACGTGTTACATCGCTCTATAATTTTAATAAATTTTATGAATATACAGTAAAATATACTTAAATGGCCACTTCTGTTAAACAGTCATCCATAACCAAATGAGCTACCATTTTTGTAGCGGTGTGGGGAGAGAACATATTCTAAGGTGTACATTCACCAAAAAAGAAAACTTGTCAAATATTAATCCACTTCATAGCACTTTAAATATCAAATTAACAGTCGACCTAGTCATACAACTCTGCTTTTGGGGTTGTCCAAGGGTTTTTTGAACAAATCTGTAAAGTAAGTACATGCAAGATGATATTTAGGCATTTTCATTAAAAAGAACATGCACATCTAAGTAAAATGTTGATGGATTTTAGTCTTTAAGAATAAACTGCTCGCCAAAGCCAGGGAATGATGAAGCGAGGTACAAACTTGTGTGGACTTTCATGTGCAGTAGTCTCCCTTCTTCCCGAGCAAAGCAGCGACCACATTCGTCACATGAGAATGGCTTTTCGCCCGTGTGGGTTCGCATGTGTATTTCCTCGTAACATGGCCGCCGAAACCACTTGTGGCAAATGGTACACGTAAATCCAGTATGCTTCTTCTTCTTCCTCTTCTTGGGCACTATCAAGCCTGGATACCAAAAAACCACAACACAAAAACATGATGAGACCCTGAACTTCTTTCTAAGAGTAAAGATTATTTTGGAAAGCTAGCAGTGAGTTAACACCGTGAACAAAATTACAATCAGACATCTAAAAAATGAGGACAGTTTATTAGTGTAGAATACTACTCCCCTTTAGGGAACTAATGGGATCATCATCCTAACAAATACAGAAATCAGATTTACAGCATGGGACTGCAGCTTATGATTGTTGTAAATCCAAGCAATATCAGGTCACTTACCTACATATATGTCATTTATATAGTATGCCAATAATATGGGAGATGCGAGGTATTTTGGCATACCCAGACCACTTGAGGATGAAATGAATGTTGGTTTTTTTCCTTTCTCTGTATAAAGATAAATACATACATGTAGCTTGTGCCATCTCCACACTAGACTGTGCCCCCTCCATTAGAGATTGTATGCTACCCACTCCAGATATTGTTCCTATGGGCCTGATTACGACTAGATCAAATTGAGTTATGAACTCTTACTTACATTCCTAGTATTGTATTTCTAGTAAACTTTATTGTATTCTTACCTGCATGAATTTTGAGATGTTCTTTCAGATGTTCGGGCCGCTGATAAGATTTCCCGCACTGGTCACACTTATGTGGCCTTTCTTTGGTGTGTACGAATGCATGTCGCCTGGCGTGCGAGGCTCGGTAGATGTCCTTGTTGCAGATAGTGCAGTAAAATGATCTGGCTAGCCGGATAAAAATACCTATAAAACATGAAAATAAAATTCTTATGCATATATACATATATGCATATATACATATATGCATATATACATATATGCATATATACATATATGCATATATACATATATGCATATATACATATATATATACATATATATATATATATATATATGATAATTATTAATACATGTATATCATCCTGTGAAATATATACAATATATACCAGTGACCACCTGAAAAACCCACGGGCTGGATGTACTGTAACTCACAGTATTTCTGCCAGAAACAAGTTTTTGGGTATGGCGCTGTGGAACTGAATGCAATCACAATCAACAGGAGGTGGGGGTGGGATTGGGGGTGTTGTTACTCCAGAAAGAAAATGGGTTAAGTTTAGGGTTATGTTCAAGAAAATCATTCAGTAATGATAAGAGTAATTAATTTTGTCAAAAGTTTAACTTAAAAAATTAAATCTGCAAAAACATTTGGGTATGTCACCATACCCTCTAGCAGAAACCCTGGCTCAGTAGTAGAACACTCACCTAGAGTGTGAAATATGCATTGCAGGATTGATCATCGTTAATGGACTTTTACTCCCCCCACCACCACCAATTCCAACCAGTGTCCCATGACTGCAGGGTTCAAAATAGAGGCCTGTGAAAAGCAGTCTACATGTATATTTTAGACCTAGCATTTAACAAAAAAAAAAAAAAAATCACCTGCTAAAATTACCAAAAAATCGCAGGTCATTTTTCTAAGAGACAGATATATGTACAATCATCTCATCTTCTATTTTGCCAAGGCTGAGCTCGTTATTATCAGAGGTCCTAATTTTTCACAAACTGTCCAAAACCCTCCACCAACCCCATTCTGTCATAATTCCAGCAGGCAATACTTCATTAAAAAAAAACCCAGCAGATTATATTTTACTTCCTATTTCAAGCCCTGGACAGGCACATCAAAGGTTGTTCTGACTACATGTATAGGAATGTGCATGTACCAGTTATTATTTCAGTAGGAATAGCCTATGTGGTGCTGTGCCAGCAGGTTTAATTTGTCTTCTTTTTTTTTAACCAAATGTCAAAATAGCCGTATATTTACCATCAAATAGTAACAGTTTAAAATGTGCTGAGGTGTTGTTAAACAACTATTCTTTTCCTTTCTACACTGCTTAGGGGAGGGGGGGACGAAACAAGTATACTGGTGAGGTACATGATAGGCCAAAAAACCCTAAACACACACACACACCACATCTAGTTTCAAGTCATCAAATTAGAAAAAGGGAAAAAAGTAAACATTAACATCACACAGGCTGTTCAATTACGATAGCAGCAAGGAAGGAAATGATTTATTTCATGACGTACTCAACACATGGACATATGGTTAAGGACCACACAACTATTGGAGGTGAAGACCTGCTGTCGACATTTCATAGGCCACTCTTTTCGATTAGCAACAAGGGATCTTTTATATGCACCCATAGATGGGAAGGCACATACCACAGCCTTTAATGTACCAGTCGTGGTGCACTGGCTGGAGCGAGAAATAGCCCAATGGGCCTATTTTTTTTTTTCAAACAATATTTATTAACGTTCAACGTTTGGGATTGACCAACAGGTGATGCCTATATTAAGGTCTCTCCCTACATTTTACAAATACAATTTTTACAAAACATAGACAAAACAATAGTTGTGAGAAAAACAATCACACACAACACACGAGAAATGAACAGAAACAGGAGGACTGACAGACAGAATGAGAGAGAGAGAGAGACAGAATGAATGAATGAGAATTGTCAGATAATGTCATAGCGTTTGCTTGCAAAAATAAACTGTTGAACCATTTTAAACATGTCAATGTTTTCTTGGTCATAAAAATTTGGATTTCCAAGTAAAAGCACTTTGTAATTTAAATTTGAGTAAGCAAATAGAAATTGAGCACGTTGTCTGTCATAGTTTGGGCAATGGAGTAAGAAATGTTCAGAATTCTCAATAGGATGGCCACAGGCACAGATTGGAGTATCCGATATAAAACGTGTAAATTTGTGTCCATTTAGGTCGCTAATATTTAGACGAAGACGACAGTGTAATATCTGGTCTTCTCTCACACATGTAAAAATAAAATGGAGTTTTAGTTTTGTTTGCATATAAGTGTTTTTTAAAGCAACTTATGGATAAAGAATTTCTAGTATTAATTGGTAGTTTGTTCCATAATTTAACTCCTGAACGAATCAGAAAATAGTTTTGTTCAGCTTCTAAATCCCTGCAAGTGATCAGCATCACGCAACGGGTAGCGAGAATGTTCTGATACTGTTTTGGGCAATTTTTGGGATAGGTAAGCCGGAGTCATACCTTTACAAAGTCGATACATCATACATAATTTGTGGCATTTTCTTCTCTCTGATAAAGGCACAAAACCAGTTTCCGTGTATAATGACTGATGAGATGTTCCACGAACAGCACCACAAATGGTGCATAGAGCATCTAATTGAATATTTTCAAGCTGCTGAGATAAATGCAATGTACAGTTGTCCCAAATTACATCAGCATAGTCAAAAGAGGAAGGATAAATGTGTTGTATATTTTGTCCAACGATTTCCTAGATAACCTATATTTAAGCGACCGAAGGCAACTGATCATTTTAGATGTTTTATCAATAACAGTTTGCACGTGAAGTCTCCATTCACCAGACTATTGGAAAACCAGTCCCAATGGGCCTATTGACGGGGATCAATCCTAAACCGACCGCGCATCAAGTGAGCGCTTTACCACTGGGCTACATCTCGTCCCCGTAGCAGCAAGGGGTTTATTACATGTACATGTATGTACTTTCCAACAGACAGGGCAGCACATACATACATACATACATACAAACATACATATGTGTATACATGTAACAACAGATCCACCAAGGCAATGCTATCAGCAATTTGGTCTATCGATGCACATGAAAACCCCCAACCCCACCCATCTTTACTGTTAAAGGCCATCACCATTATGACCTGAAAAGGCAATAACCCAGATAACCAGATTGGGTAATGGTTTTTCTCTTTAAATCTCTAGGCCAAATGTGTGAGTTTTATGTTCAATTTGTAGTTGTTGATCAAATATGTTGGAATGTCATAAACCAAATACTCTTCTTTTTTTTTTATGCAGACAAGCAATGTTTCTGCACCAGACTGTATGTGACCAGTGTCCAAAACAACACCTTGTTGTTCCATTGGACAAAACATATGAGTACTGTCTCTACCTAATGTACATGTATTCTCGATTTCAGCCAATGACATACAATATTGTGATAGCTATTACATTACATTCCTTTCTAATGTAGGTACCTATTAACTAGTGCCCCTGTGCATGCTGTAACCTCACCGTGGTGCAGGGGTGTAACATTCTTTTTGAGAATGACCAATACAGCACAAAATTGAAATTTTGAGTAAAAGTCTGTATCTATCTGTGATATTTGTATTTTTGCACAGTTCTTTACACCGTTTTTATTTAAATCTTGAATTCTTATATTGATGTTGATCATCACTTTATTTGTTTGCATTACCATAGTTTGACACCCAATAGCCGATGTATTTTTCGTGCTGGGTGTCGTTAAACATTCATTCATTCTATTAACTAGTGATAATATGTGGTCAAAGATACCTTACTGCTTAATCATAAACATAGTGTATATCATACTACATGTACACGATAATAACCAAAACATCTTTTCAACTTGGCAAGATGATTGGAATGGTTTGCATACAAACATGCTTCATTCTGTCAAGCCAGTCCTGGGAGAGTGGTGTGATCTTTTGTCATGCTCTCATTGACCATACACATTTAACACATTAATTTCTTTTTAAAAAGTACCCTCCTTCTCAGAGTTAACATTGCCAGTGTACACACAGAGAGAGAGAGAGAGCCCACGTTTTGGTGGCATGTAATCATCTTAATATTAAATGTGAAACATTTTAATTTCTATACACATTTAAAAAATATTCTTACGTATTTTTTTTATTGTATTCCCCCCTCCCCCATAGCTCTTTACACATTTAAAACCTCCAAACATAATTATATAATTTTTAATGTAAATAACCATATTCATATACATGTACTTACCTTTGTTTGTCATCGAATAGCCTAGGTGTATTTTTGTACTAGGGCATCATTAAACATTCATTAATTTTGCCAACTATTGTATATCTTAAATACACTCATTTTTATAACTCTTGACTTTTACTTTGATCCATTTCGAGTTTACTCATAACATTAAGGGGCGGGAAGTAGCCAAGTGGTAAAGTGCCTGCCTGATGCACAGTCAGTCTGGGATCGATCCCCGTCAGTCGTTCCGGCCAGTGCACCACGACTATTATATCAAAGGCCATGGTATGCACCATCCTGTCTGTGGGATCATGCACATAAAAGATACCTTGTAACTAATGGAAAAATATATCAGATTTTCTCTACAAAGATTATAAGGTGTCAAAATTATCCAACAGTCAATGATTAAGCCCCCCCCCCCCCCCCCCCCCCCCCCCCCCAAATGTGTTTCCGGTTTATGTAGCAATACCACAGCCTTTGATATGCTAATCGTGGTGCACTGGCTGGAACGAGAAATAGCCCCATGGGCCCACCAACAGGGATTGATCCTAGACCGACTGCAAATTGAGCGAACACTTTACCACTGGGCTACAACCCACCCATATAAAAATGAATGCTGAATGTTAACTGTGATACTGTACCTACACGGTGTAGAACAGTAAAACTCAGTCCTAACACATACATCGTGTACCTCTTTCCAGTTAGCACCAAATGAATAGCACACACCTCAATCACTGATATACATTATGTAATTCTGGTTGGAACAGAAAACAATCCGATCAGTTCTCTAGCATGGATTAGTTGCAGCACCAAGCACACTATAAGTGCTAAAAGTCAATGCTAATCTTCGGTGTAGGGCAACAGACCAGGGCCCCGTTCCACGAAGCGATCTTAGCCCTAAGATCACTGTAACTGCACAGCTAACATATGCACTTAAGGTGATCTTAGCGCTAAGATCGCTTTGTGGAACGGGGCCCAGAGGCCTAATTCACTAAACTCTAGCAACTTTGTGATCTTACAGTGAAATGCTAAAAGACTTGCAAAGAGTATGCTTTGCTGTCTAGCAGAGCCTAAGAGACCTTTGTGAATTAGGCCCCAGAATGACAGGTACAGACTGTTCATCATCTTTGAAAGTAGGAGGCTGTTTGAGAAAAGTAGGCAGATTTATATGTACCGAATGCAATGTGATATAATTAAATTTCTATTGCATTCATTACAATACATTGCCATCTCATTAGTCCAACTGTATCAACGTGAGTTTGTTCTATCTCTATCTCGATGAATGTAAACATTATGTCATCAGGGAACGTTGTATCTGATGAAGTCACTTTATGTTCCAATTTTGTTTTATCGAGTGTTAATGATTTAGAACCAAAAAATAATTCTAAATAAAATATGAACTTTTAGAGTTATTATTAGTACCAGTATGTGTTTTAAATTTAATTATAAGGATTGTCCGTTATTTCTTATACATTCATTTGGGTAGGAACCAAAACAATAATCTGCAAACTTATGTGAGAATGGTCTCGCCGATTCACAGGATGATTTTTTGGGTTCATAACCAGATGAAATTAAAGAAATAACAGACAATCCTTAAATGTAATTATGAAATATATATGGTACACGAAAAGTATCTGAGGTGGCAGTACCTACACGTTCTTCAATGTATTAAAATAAACATTTGCAGAACTTTATTTAATTACATGTACATGTACATAAAAGAGGGTGTCAATTTCAGGGTTTATGCCGAGGGTACAGAGAGTAAAATTACATACCATAAATTCTTGAAAATTAATGGATATATTTTTTAATTTTGAGATAAGATGCTAGTAATAGAAATGATTTAACATTATGTGACATTTTTGCAATGGGATGGATGACGTTTGTTTTGGACCAACCACTATCCCAAGTTGTTCTTACATGTGGTTTGATGGTCCTGTATGCAAGATATGATCTGAACAAGGATTTACTGTTATGTGCAGTAGACTGAAAAGTAGGTCACAGTGACCTAGTAATAGTACGCGCAGTCATCCCAAGTTGTTCCTACATGTGAGGTTTGGTGGTCCGGACAAGGATTTACTGACTTATGTGCAGTAGACCGTGAAAAGTAGGTCAGTGACCTAGTAATAGTACATGACACACACACCATCCCAAATTGTTCCTACATGTGAGGTTTGATGGTCCTATATGCATCTGTATGAAAGATGTGGTCCGGACAAGGGTTTACTGTTATATGCAGTAGACTAAGAAAAGTAGGTCACAGTGACCTAGTAATAATACACAACACACTGCCATCCCAAGTTGCTCCTACATGAGATTTGATGGTCCTGTATGCAAGATATGGTCCGGACAAGGATTTACTGTTATGTAAAGTAGACCGTGAAAAGTAGGTCACAGTGACCTAGTAATAGTATGCGACACACCGCCATCCCAAGTTTTTCTACATGTTAGGTTTGATGTCCTGTATGCAGGATATGGTCCGGACAAAGTTAACAGATGGACTGACACCACCATACAATATGACCCATCATAGATGGGCATATATAAAAATATGTTTCTAGCAGAAACACTCGACTTATGGCCTTCAAAATATCAAGTCCTGCATGCACAACAACCGACAGATGCACGTGTATGCAAGAAATTAGGCAACAATTATTGTTGTTTAGATGAGCTCTTGGTGAGCAATCCCAAGCTTCTTTCCAAAACATCCCATTAGATTAGAGAGATCAGCCCTGGGTTAGCTAGTCATGACAGTACAAATGTATGTACATGTAGTCAACTACAGGGTACCATAGGAAAATGCCATAAAATTTCATGGATTTGTTCGCCATGCATACAATGTATCAATTTGGGGTTCAATTAATATTTGTGCTTAGAATTTCATTGTAGCTCGTCTTGGTTAATTCCAAGAGATCATCGTCTTGCAAGATTTGTCATGCTCAAGAAACACAAAACTCATAGGTTTTAACCGTCTGGTATACAAATGTACCTGTACATATAGTTAAATGTATTAATGTACATGCCTTTGACAGATTGTTCCAGGTTACTTTCTTAGACAATGGACCAATTTTTGTAATACAGGTACATGGGTACCTGCAGTGTTTCTGCCAGAAATGTATGGATATGACACTATACAACTGAATGCAACCAGACCTCCCCCAGAAAGAAAATGAGTTAAGTTTAGGGTTAGGGTTTTAAAAAAAATACAGTAATGATAAAATTAATTAATTTTGCCAAAAGTTAACTTTAAAAAACCTAAACATTGCTAAATTTTTTGGTATGGTGCCATATCCATTTTACCCTCTGGCAGAAACCCTGACCTGTATACATTAAAGAGAGCTCAATTTACTACTCTCTTGCAACTTTGTAAAAGATTTTGCAAAGGAAGATGCAATATGATTTCAAGAGATCTTTGTGAATTAGGTCCCCATAAGAACTAGAGGTGGGGTTAATCTATAAAAATAGCAGGATAAACAATATTACATGTATATGTAATGTATTTGCTTGAATATGGAATAACTGAAGATTAAATATATATAATATTCATGTATATAGTCAGCTCATTAAACAAAGACAATAAAACAGCAAGTATGGCTTTATGAAATACTTTAATATACTATATTAAAATGACATGCAAACAACATAATATCAGCCAACACATTTGTATGAATTAACAAACAATCAGCAATAAGTATTATACATGTACTATAACGTACACATCATAATGCTGTTTTCAAACAAACATATTTCCTCTTGAGTAATTATGTCAAACAAGGGCGGTTTCTGAAAATATCAAATAAGGGAATGGGGAGGGGAAAATTCCAGAATTTTTTTTAAAAAATATCTACCTCCCCAACAATTAAAATTTATTTTAAACCATGTAGTTATGTCTAGTGGTATAACTAAATACTGTATGTATAAATAAAATTCACCCCATATAAAATAATACTTCCTTCCCACCCCTCCCCAATGATTAATTTTGGAAACTTGTAACCAAATATCTTTTAATATATTCTGTTGCTTATAACCATTTTCTCCTTCATTTAAAAAAAAAAAAAAATTGCAAAAGTAAAGAGATTATTGAAGACACATGTATCACTCAACATTTCATTTACACACTACCTGTATTTTATTATTGTCCCATTTTTAAAAAAATAGGAAACAAAATACCCACACCACTAATCTACCACTGGAATTAATGTGTGTGTGTGTGTGTGTGTGTGTGTGTGTGTGTGTGTGTGTGTGTGTTGGGGTGGGTAGAGATATCAAGCTACAACAAACCAAATTAGTTTCTTATCTACTGTATATTTGGTTAAAATTAAACCATGTTTCATCACACATCAGGAATGAAAATGACACTGAACAAAAAACAAATCCTGAAAACTTTGCAGGATCTTTCGAAGTACGCAATTACTAACTGTACAAGGTATGAGCTTTTCATCAAAGAACAAGAACAGAGCTCGAAAATAATGACGGCACTGACAGCAATTGCCGCTGCTGAGATGTAAATTGCCGTAGGTCTGGGACATCACTGATGATAAAAAAAGTACCATCAGTAAAGCTCCTTAATCATGGCAAAATGTTTGTCTGGTGTACATTATCCACCAGTATATAACATTAGTATATTTAAAATATGTCTTCATACAGCAAAATAATCTTGCAGTCATCTGTTTGCTTCAAAAGTATCTCTTTTTAAAAATTGCCGTGTGCAGGTTTTAAATTGCCGTCAGTGGGCCGTTTCACCCATGGCAATTTTGTTTTAAATTGCAATGGAAGATAAATTCTTAAGTTTAAGGCCTGAAGAAGCTGAGAAGTTTTCAAGTAATGATATATACTGTAACACCCGAAACTAAAGGATTTTTATTTCCGACATATGCTACATGTAGATTTTATATACAGCTATGACATCATACCAGTAGAAGACTAATATTAAGTCTGGTGAAATGGACTTTCAAGGTTATTGCAGATGCATGATTTCACATCCACATTCTGACAGTAAATACTACATATATATTCCATTTGCATTCAATGATTCATAGTGTATAACAAAATTTGGTTCAAAATATTGTACTTTTCCTCTCACTCAAAACTCCATGGGTGAAAAACAGTAAGACTATAAAATGTATGTACAAAAACATGTTAAACATATATTATTCGCTCAGCAGCAGAAGTAAAGCATATCTGCTCAAACATTTAGCACAAAAAAACCACCAAAAAAAGAAGAAGCCCAAAACACTATATACATGTATATAATGTGCTCTTTTTAAAAATTTATTCTCGGGCAAACATTTATATTTTTGGAGTGTACTTGGTTTAAGTGTGTATTAATCAAACATACCAGGGTTTCTAAATGTACTTTCTCCTACACTTGATAAACATACTAAACATGTACGTACGTACATTGTAATGTGTTCAGTGTGCATCTTTTTTCAAGAATGACCTATGTTGTTAATGTAGTACATGTAATTTAGTAAACAAACACTGCAATGTCTTTAGTATGTACCTTTTTGATATGCCTGCTCAAACAATCTGTTGTTTTGAAGCACTTTGCACAATGCTCACATTGGTATGGTCGTTCTTCAGAATGCATTTTCATATGGCGATGTAGGTCAAATTTAATAAAATAACTTTTGTCACACATAGGACACTGGTGATTGCGAACACTTACATGCATCAGCCTGTGTCGTTTGAGAGAATATTCAAATGAGAATGCTCGCCCACAGACCTCGCACATGTGATCCTTCTGACCTGTATGGGTGACAGAATGCCTGTGAAGGTAATTCCGATCATAGCAAACAAAAGGACACCACTGACATTTGTATTCCTTCTTCCTACGGTCGTCTTCACTGGCATGAAGTCTGAGATTATGAGCATCAAGTCCTGATTTTGTAGCATAGGTCTTTGAACACACCGAGCATTCAAAGAGCTCTCTGGAAGAACTATGTATTTTGATGTGATTATTGGCATACGACTTCAACTTAAAACACTTGCCGCAAACTTCACATGGGAATGGAAGGTCATGTGAATGTGTTTTTTTATGCCAGTTGAGACTTGATCTTGTAGAGCAGAGTTTGCCGCATTCATCACAGGTGTGAGGTTTGTAATTGGAGTGAGAGAAAATGTGAAGTCTGAGCACGGACTTCCTTGGGAATGTCTTACCACACACATCGCACTGATACGGTCTAAGGCCGTGATGATTTATCTTGTGACTGATCAAAGAACTGTGCCAATTGAACGACTGACCACACTTGTCACAAGTCAATATATTCTGCTGTATCAGATCGGAGGAACCATTCTGTTCCAAATCAGGCGGTACAAAAACAGCAACTCTTGTTTTCTTGTAAGCTGGTTTGGTTTTGGTATTGAAATGCACATTCAGTGTATGTGTTTTCAACGTGTACTTGGTTGCAAATGATTTCTCACAAAGCTTGCAATTAAACGGTCTTTCACCAGTATGTGCAAGTTTGTGACGAACAAGTGTGGTCCCTCTAGCAAACCTTCTACCGCACAAGTTGCACTCATATCTGTAAGCATTAGGACCCAAGTGCAATTTTTTGTGGGTAAGCATAGATGATCTTTCAGTGAAGGTCTGTTCACACTGTGTGCATACAAAGGGCCTTGGACCAGTGTGAATCAAGATGTGAGTAGCTAATTCTTCCTTTGTATCGACATCCAGATCACAAAATCTGCACTTGCGTTCAAACGTTTCTTTGCTTTTATGGATTGCATCCTCATCCTTCGACTCTGGTGAGCTACTGCTCTGTTCCGACTTTATTGACTGTTCAAGCGTTGACACTGGGCTCTCCACTGAAACTGTGCTGGACTGCGCTTCCGCATGCATTTCACCGTCATCTTTTGAAATTATTTTCTTAGACTGAATCGACGTTTCACCAAGTGAATGGGTCAGTTTGTGCCTGCGATAAGAGCATCTCTGTGGAAACCTTTTGCCACATATGTCGCACACATATTTGTAATCATTATAACATGAATGCAATTTCTTGTGGCTAACCATAGATGACCTCCTGGTGAAGGTCTTTTGACAATGAATACAAATGAAAGGTTTAATGCCAGAATGAATTTGTATATGTTTGTTCAGTTGTTCCTCTTTATCAAATAGGCGATCACAAAACTTGCACTTGGGTATGATTTCATCACTAGCTTTCAGCTCTGGAAGGAAATCATCTTCTGTATCATCCGTCTTTAATGACCGTCCGATATTTGTGACCAGGTGGAACGGAACCGATGATACTGTAGGCTTTTGATCCATCTCTGAAACAACAAATACCACCTGTCAATTATGATACTGTAGAGATAAAATTAATATTGTCAAGATCCATACTCTTAAATATTTAACACAAAAAACCAGGAAGTAATATAATACATAACAATAAAACATTCATGTATTAAAACTATCCACATACTTTTCTTCCTAAATATGCAGAAATGTATAGTATATTAAGTGCCTGTTTTCTAGTAGTAGTAGTAGTAGTAGTAGTAGTAGTACATACATGTACTAGTAATCAAATGTATTAGAAAACATTTTAATCATACCATACAAGTGTTGTTGTGGTTTAAAAAAAGAGAAAAAAAACCTATTTTCTTCGTCCACATTAGGGAGTTCCTATCTGTAAGAATAGGTTGCTCGAGAAAAGTAACTGGCAATATTTACTGAAAAAAAGTAGTTTGTTTTATTTAATGACGCCGCTAGAGCACATTTATTTTTTATCTTATCATCGGCTATTGGACGTCAAACATATGGTAATTCTGACACTGTTTTTAGAGGAAACCCGCTGTCGCCACATAGGCTACTCTTTTTACGACAGGCAGCAAGGGATCTTTTATTTGCGCTTCCCACAGGCAGGATAGCACAAACCATGGCCTTTGTTGAACCAGTTATGGATCACTGGTCGGTGCAAGTGGTTTACACCTACCCATTGAGCCTTGTGGAGCACTCACTCAGGGTTTGGAGTCGGTATCTCGATTAAAAATCCCATGCCTCGACTGGGATCCGAACCCAGTACCTACCAGCCTGTAGACCGATGGCCTGCCACAATGCCGGTATATTTACTGAATGCATGAAAAATAGGCGGCAGTAACAGTAGCCGGCAACTAATGAACAGCACCTCAAAAATAAACAAAATCATTGGCCATTACTGTATTAGGGTGTCGAAAATACAAGGGATTTTCTGTGTGTACATATACATGTAATAAAAGATACCATTTGTTAAAACTTTTCATACTTAACCAAACATAATGGTTGGGTTTGTTTGTTTTTGTTTTTTTTCTCTCCACATACCAGTACTTTGGTTTTCATTTACATTTAGTAAAATATACTGTCTGGCATATGACCATCAACACATTGTGATAAAATGCTTGTCTGAGGGGCAATATAGGTCACCCTTAGTGGACCACTATGGTTTCAGTAATGTACTTATCATGACTGATGAATTAAAAACCAAAGCATGAGCTATCCGGTCTATGGGAAAATGCATACATCAGACCTTATCATGAAAACAATTGAGGGAAGTGATTAGTTGCGCCCCATGCTTTGTAATATGGGAAGCTGTTTAAAGATATTTCCATATTGATACCATATATACACATGGTAAGGGGAGCTGAAAATTACTCTCCTTGAACTAATCTTAAGGGAGTGATTGGGAGTGAGTTACAGCTCCTCTTAAACAGATCCCTTGCTTCTATTAAGTAGGACTAGCATACATGTATATACAACAGCAGGTTTTGTCTTTAACTAAAAAAAATTGAAATAACCAAGTTACGCCACCAAACATTAGCAACAGTTTAACAAGATTACCGGTGAGGTACATGATACGCCCATCAGGAGTTTGATGGAAAACCATATCTATATTAATTAATATGTTACAAGTATGATTTAAGTCTAATTATGTGAAATTTTTGAATAGGATGGATGAACAGTTTGTTTTGGACTAAACACCATCCCAAGTTGTTCCTATATGTGTTTTGATGGTCCTATATGCATCTGTATACAAGATAGGATTTACTGTTATGTGCAGTAGACCGTGAGAAGTAGGTCACAGTGACATAGTAATATAACGCGACAAACTGCCATCCCATGTTGTTCCTACATGTGAGTTTTGATGGTCCTGTATGCATCTGTATGTCCGAACAAGGACTTACTGTTATGTGAAAAGTAGGTCACAGTGACCTAGTTATAGTACCGTATTTGACCGAAAATTAGCCCATGTCTTTGAATAAGCCCCCCTCCATTTTGATAGCATTTAAGAAATTAGGCCCTCATTCGTAAATAAGCCCACCCCCAACTTCGTCACCTTATAAATAACATGAAACTGCAAGTTTGCTCAAAGCTCATTTAAAAGGTCATACCTCCTGCAGATAATTAAACACAAATGTAACACAATACCAGTGTATAACATGTTCATGCCTGCAGTATTTCTTTGAAGTACACAAGCCCAAGTCTGAACCAAAAACCAATGTCTATTTTTACCACCACACTGGGTCCGCAGTTAATGCTAATTAGGCAAATACCTTATTCTGATTGGCTAAGAACAATGACCTAGATTGACAATTCTTTGTAGTGTAAGCTGGCTGCCTGTGTCAAAAACGTGTATACACTATTGAGTTTGTTAATTGCTGTTGTTTTAAGTCTTCTCAGCATTAAATTTTGGATGTAAATAAACAGAACTGGTAAGTAATTGTAACATAGAAGGTGTGTTTCTGATAATTAGATACTAGTAAAAAACCCAATTTAATTAATAAACAATTATTATTTATTAATAACAAATGGAACACTAATTAATAGGTGCTACTGAACGATTTTTGTTTTCTTCCTAGTTCATTTAATTATTATTATTTATTTATTTTTATTTTTTATTTATTTTCTCAACAAAACTGGCCCCTTGTCTGTGAATAAGCCCACCCCATGCTAAGCTCACAATGAGTTGTCTTGGCCCCCTGGGCTTATTTCCGGTCAAATACGGTATGCAAACAGCCATCCCAAGTTGTTCCTACACATGAGTTTTGATGGTCCTGTATGTATATGTATGCAAGATATGGTCCTGACAACAAAAAGTTAACAGACAGACATATGGATGGACGGACAACACCATACCATAATACGACCCATCATAGATAGGTGTATAAAAAGTGCTTAGGTGGTCATTAAATATTCCTATCCCAGGGTTCGACAAATCCACTAGCCTTCGGTTCCAGCTAGTAAATGTTTGGTCTGGGCTAGTGGAATGATCAACTGTATTACTTGAGGGCACTAGCCAAAACTTCTGTGAGGGCTAGTGACTTTCTTAAACATTTGTTGAACATTGTATCATTTCCTTTTAATATTAACATTTCTATGCTTAGTAAAATAATGACATTTATCAACACTATACAATAGTATGTGATCTTTCAGTGGAATGCATTCTCAACACTTTGCCCAATGTTTAAATTTGTACATATGCATTATTTTCAGTGGAATGCATTCTAAATCTATGTAGTTACATGTATGTAGACCATGTACATGTAGGTCATATATAACATGAAACAGTATATTATATAAATTTAAATGGTATACTGGTCAGCCAATGTTATTTCTAATTTAAGAGATGACACTTTCCCACAAACTCCACATTATCCTTTTGTCTGTTCGAGTCATATGTGTTTAAAATGTAATTCCATGTCTGTCAAACAAATATCTTCAAACTAAATTTATCTAAAGGAAGGCCTACTGACCAAAGAACTTTTCCAAGTGAATACTTACCATACATTTACTTGTCAGGAGATAAGATCTGCTCTGAATAGGCTTTACCAATCTGTCCCAAAATTGGCCGATAATTTGCTTTTGTTACCTTTTAGGAAACCTTTAGCTACACTTTCAGATACATATTATTTGCAAGCATTACAACCTGAATACAATATTTCGTGTAGCTAACTGCAGGTCTATGTTGATGACAAGAAAATAGCGCTTAAGACCTAAATGAATGTACGTGTGTATGTACGTGTGTATGTATATATATATATATATATATATATATATATATATATATATGAATTTTCAGTTTTTAGTTTCTTAAAATAAATTTGAAATATAAATCACAAAACCTACCCTTCTTCATGACTTGGGATTTCCAACAATTCAAATCTAATAAGCTTCATTTATCTGACAATGCCAACTTGTTTGTACATGTTTTTAACATTGATGGAGACTAAAGATAATGGATGATTGATTCACAGTACAAATACTACCTGTTGAGTGCGATACTGAAGAGTAATATGTATAAAAAAACAAATGAAAAACAACACCCCACCCTAAACCAGACACCATGTAAGAACCATACCGAAGAATTGAAAATTAATTTAAAGCAGCTAGGATATGAGGACATTTGATGTCCGATCTTCACGAAATGACATGCGGTACATCAGTGTACATATACATTTAATAAAATTATCTGTATTTTTTTCACAAATATCAATACATCAAGTTCTCATGTCTTCCCCATGCATTGTTTCAATATGAGTCACAGATACAAGTATTTTCAGAAGAATTTTTTTTTAATGTATCTATAGTCAACGTTAGTGTTTTTTAGGATGCTTAAACAAATTATGTTCTTTGGATTTACATTTGTTTCACATTTACTCAATATATACTGTAAATAATTTTTCAGAGTGCACTTTTTTTCTATGTTTAGTCAAACATATTGGTGTTTTGAAGGATTTTTCACAATGCTCGCATTTGTATGGTCTTTCATCGGAATGCATTCTCATATGGCGATGTAGGTCAAATACCACGAAAAAACTTTTTCCACATAAAGAACACTGGTGATTTCGAACATTGGAATGCATCAGCCTGTGTCGTTTGAGAGAATATTCAAATGAGAATGCTCGCCCACAGACCTCGCACATGTGATCCTTCTGACCTGTATGGGTGACGGTGTGTTTACCAAGGTAATTCTTAGTAGAGCAAACAAAAGGACACCATTGACATTTGAATTCCTTTGGTTTACGATCATCTTCACCAGCATGCAACTGTAAGTTATGAGCATCAAGTCCTGCTTTTGTGACATAAGATTTTGAACAGATTAAGCACTGAAACTGTTCCCGGGAAGAACTGTGTATTTTGCTGTGCTTATCTATGTCCGATTTGAATTTGAAGCTCTTTCCACAAATGCTGCAATAGAAAGGACGGACACCTGAATGTATTTTTGTGTGCCAGTTTAGACTGGATCTTGTAGAGCACTGTTTACCACATTCGTCACATCTGTGAGGTTTGTAGTTGCAATGAGAAAAGAGATGAAGTTTGAGGACAGATTTCCTTGGGAATGTCTTGCCACACACATCACAATGATACGGTCGAAAGCCGTGATGATTCACCTTGTGACTGACCAAAGCACTGTGCCAAGTGAATACTTTACCGCACTTGTCACAAGACAAGATCTTTTGCTCCGAATTGTCTGCGTCATTCGGTTCCAAATTGGGCGATACAAAAACATCAACTCTGCCTTTATTACAAGTTGTATAATTTGAGGGTTTGCTTTTGGCGTTGTCCTTAAGATGCACTTTAGCCATGTGTGTTTTTAAGGTGTACTGATTTACATATGATTTCTGGCAAATATTGCAGGTAAATGGTTTTTCACCGGTATGTGTACGCTTATGACGAACAAGTGTGCTCGCCTTTGCAAACCTTCTGCCACATATGTTGCACTCATATCTGTAAGCATTAGGACCCAAATGCAATTTTTTGTGGGTCACCATAGATGATCTCTCGGTAAAGGTCTGCCCACATTGTAGGCACACAAATGGCCTCAGACCAGAGTGACTTTGCATATGAGTAACTAAGTTGTCCTCTGAATAAACAAGGAGATCACAGAACCGGCACTTAAATTCTGATGTCTTATTACCTTTATGGCTGGTAATGTCTTTTTTTAACACCACCACATTAATGCTCTGCACTTTTGACTTTATTGCTTGTTGAAGCTTTGTCTCTGGACCTTCTACTGAAGATGTCTTGAATTGTGTTTCCAAGTTTTTCTTTTTTGAAACAATTTTGACAGACTGAATCAATTTATGACCAAATGATTTTTTGTCATGGGTACGTTTATGTCGACGAAGTGCAAATCTTTGAGGAAACCTTTTGCCACAAATATCACATATAAATTTGCATGCACCACGACCCAAATGCAGTTTTTTGTGGTTAACCATTGATGACCTTTCCGTAAAAGTCTTTTCACAATAAATACAAAGATAGCGTTTAAGACCAGAATGAGTTTGCATATGGATATTCAGTCTCTCCTCTCCATCAAAATGACAATCGCAAAATCTGCATTTATATTCAGGGTTTTGTGTGTCTTCACAACTCAATTCTGATGTGCTATCATCTTGTGCACCCGACTCTACCAACTGAACTGAAGATATGCTGGGCTTTTGATCCATACCTTTGTCCATCTCTGAAACAACAAATACCACCTGTCAGTCAAGATACCGTCGAGATAAAATAGGCACATACTATTAAGCTCCGTACTGAAGAGTGTAAATAAATATCGACACAAACTGTGAAGCCTGGTATCGTGTAAGATGCCATGACAGTATTTATAACAAGATGCACAGGTACCTCATTATCATTACGACAAACAGCACATACATGTACACATAATGGTATGTTTACAGTATACAGTTTATTGTGATCATATTTTGAATAGTAATCCTTGACCAATATTTGTTTTCAAAATATTTATTAGTGATGATTTCTAAGCAATATGCAAGTTGATTACAGGGTTATGAGAATTGATACATGTTAGGGGTGACTATTGCGGTCAGTTTTACTATTGCAATAGTACTGTGATAGTTAAAATACTGAATTGTGATAGAATTGCAATAGTGATAGTAGTGATAGTACTATTGCAATAGTATTTCGAATTGTTAAATCGCTTGATAACAGTAATATGAAGATATTTCAATCTGATTAAAATTAGTTCTACCAGTAGATCTAACAGCATTGCGTGGACTCCCATGTCCAGATGACATTTCATCCATAAATAATTTAAATATCAACCAATTACACTTCGCCTTTTATAACGTTATTTGGGAACATACAAATTCTAAAAATATCGTGTGAGACTATTTATGCAATAGGCTAACTTGTTGGTCTATTTCAACACTGAAACAACAGGGGGAAAAGTGCAGTAATAAACTCTAGATTGTATACTAGTATAAACAGATTTTATGGCTATACCATCACAGGGTGTTTTTTTCCGTCTTCAAACAAATTTTATATTGAAATTAGTTTACGGCATACTTCGTAATTCACCCGAATCATTTCAAATACCCTCGGCATAATCGCGAATGTTTTCAAATTCTTTTCAAATCACTGGCATGATTTTGCAATTAAGGTTTTAACTGGTCGAATGAAAGGTCAACTGGACATGAGCTCCAACGGGCTGCTGTTAGATCCACATGTAACAGTGGAGCTAATTTTAATTAGATTGGAAGATATTTCGCAAAACTATTTATTTCAGTTTTTCAATATGTATGTAATAATGTATGTACGTACGTATGTATGAATGCATCTATGTCAGTGTGCGATTTTTGTTTAAAAACTTTAAGTGTCGTTTAAGGAATCCCTGTTTGCAAATCTTTAGAGCCCGCCACCAACCCCTACTTTGTGCCTCCAGCAGAACAGAAGATAAATTAAATGTTTGGCATGAAACTATGAAGAAATAGGATTTTGAGATATATGTTGACTGTGTAATTTCGAAGAATCAATGTAATTTGTACAAATAATTTTTACGGGCCATGTGGGCTCGTATGCTAACCAAGCTAGAGAGTCCTATAGATATGATTTTTGCGAGCCTCTGGCTCCTGGACTCTCCTCAAAATCGCACACGGGTGTACATGTATATATGATTGATTGTGTGTGCGTGTACATGATGTACATGTTTGTGTTTGTATGTATGTCTGTTTATACTTATTATTTATACTGTTATTTGTAATGTTATTAGGTAGTGAAAACATGCATTGGTTGTAGACCATATTTCACTATCGATAGTTGAGCAAACAATTGCAATAGTTATCGATAGTTGAATTAACTATTGATGCATTGCTACACAAATTTCAGAGATCGCTACATGATTTTGAAACATTATGCCAATGAAGATTTTTAAAACAAAATGCTCCATGTACATTATGCCATTGTTATTACAACTGAAACAATTTTATTTCAGTAAATATTTACTTGTAATGTAATAAGGAAATCCTGAATAATTAATGAACTGATAAATGACATGAAATCCTGCCCTCACATTTAAACACTACACATCCAAAAATTACTTGCCTTGGAAGTCTAAGGTACTGGCCCATTTTCAGTAAATAAGAATATATGTACGACAACACAACAGACTTGAAAATGTAACATTAGAACAAATGGAGATTTTATTTCTTTTTTTGCAGTACAGTACACAAGAACTTCATTAATAGCTGTTTTAACAATGATGTCCATATTTTCCACTATTGTTCTTTCTTCTGTGAAATAATTTCACTCTACAGTTGTCACTATATACTGGATCTCTTCAAACGTTCTTTAACATTCTCATTCCCATCTTCTGCACAATGCAACCACTCTGAGTTTAACAGTGATTGCAGGATCTCTTTCATGTACCTTTTGTAAAAGGTTTCTTTTATGCAGTAAAACATCCCCATGTTGGTGGTCAGTGTATTAATAGCTGATCAAAATAATATTCTTTCCAACGTAAAAACGAATCATCCTATTTCGTGTTCTTGATTGCTTCCATACATGTACATTCACATTTCAGTAACATCCTGGGCTTTCTTCTGTTTGAGCACATGAGCAATACACATGTAGTTGATACCACAGTAAAATCTGTTCTGTCTTCTTTTTTAATCAAGTAATCTCATGCTGTGCGGTAACATGTATTGGTACTTTACTTCATCATATCTAGATACATTACATGCATGTAATTTATAAATTATACTGCTAACAAAGTGTTAGTGCTGTTGTGTAGACATGTAACTCACTAACTGCTTTCTGTGTATATATGTATATATACGTGTGTGTGTGTGTGTGTGTGTGTGTGTGTGTGTGTGTGTGTGTGTGTATAAACTGATAAACTCCACTTGATAGTATCAACACTTCTATGTACATGTACTTCGTAAATGAAATACAAGGCTAAATGGTTGAAATAAAAGAAAATGTGTCTTAGATAGCACAGTAGCACATTTTAAACCAAGTACTTTAGGATTTAGATGCTAAAGATATTGGTAAATTGTAATTGCAGCGCTTGGTCTAGAGAGATAAAACTCCCACTGCCAGTACCACATAAATGTGCGTATGTATATATAGAAGCTAATCCATCTTAAGTAGCAGCAGCAAAGGCTCTTTTATATGCACTTCCCCAGACAATATGAAATATGAAACAATCCAATACATCCACTAACAGTGATCATCAATCCCGTAACTCATCACATCCCAGGTAAGCACTCTTACAACGTGCCCAGGAACCGATTTGTCCATCCATATAGAATAGCAAATTTTGCCATTTAAAAATAACATGTATAAATAAATAAAAAATAAATAAATAAAAAAGAGAATAAAAGAAAGCTATTTATACATAATTTGTATGCTGGGTTTTAGGTGTCACTGAATATGAATTTAACTTGAACCTGGTATAAAAATTTAATATCTTCTTACAATGTTTAATAAATGGTAATACAAAATTACATGTACATGTACAATGTAGCATCCATGGGCAATATACCTTCATGTTGTTTTAGTTATTCTAGCCTAAAATAAGCACCGGAATATACTTTGTTCATATAAACAAAAAATTTAAAAGAACACTCTTTTTTAAATTTTTGGTGAGGTGAGAGGATGGGTAAGAGAGAACTGCACTCCACAAGCTATTCCTCTGCACAAACAGCAGGTCAATTAAATCTTTAATAAGAATACATAAATTATAATCTCAAGTACATGAATTCACAAGACAGTATTTAAAAATCTTTTGTAATTGAACATTAATACATGTAATTTTGACACATGAACAGGACATGTAGCTCATATGAAATATTGCTCATGACATATCAACATTTGAAATTTATAATCTATAATAAAATTATAGACCTGTATTCATACCTTGCTGTTTAAGTAAGGAGTGTCATCATTCTCACTCCCCCATCACCCCTATGAGACTGGTTCAAGGAATGATCATGTGAAATTATATGTTATCTTCACAATTCAGGGTTTCTGCCAGAGGGTATGAAGGCTTAAACTATATATCCTACCTTGTTTATTAGACACCATATTGTGTTTTCATGAGTGGCAATTACCCCTCGCGCCTGAACTTCGGGTCAGTATGAAAGGTCCAAGAATGAACACATGGACTGACCGGAAACAAGACGTGTGTACATGTACATGTATTAAACTAAAGTCCCACTGATATTGGAGATGATAATTGCATGCCATTATTCAAATCAAAAGATTAAAGCTGTGAATGAAACAAATACAACATAGACAGGCCTGCATAAATTGTACAATCTTCGTTTCATCAAAAACAATCTCCTCATACATGGTACACCCCCAAAAATTAATGTAAAAAATCAAAAGGAAAGAAAACACGAATGATAATATAACAAATTCGTACAGTTAAGTGTAGTCAGAGGTTCTAGAATAAGGTGGCCCGATGCCAGTGATTTTTAGATTCGGGCCACTAAAAATGACTTTGTGCGATGCCGATGGCAAGTGGTATATAATTTTAAAAAAAATACAATGCTATGATCCTATGAAAACAAAAGAAACTCCTACAAGTTATTTCTTTCGATTTGCTGTCACATGCAACATTTCACTAACAAATAGTTGATCACCAGTAATCTTTCACCCATCCATGACATTAATATACCGACCAATGTAATTTTATTTAAGTTATAAAGTGTAAACATTGAAAACACAAAAGTTCATTGTTATGCTGCCTTTTTTTCCCTTTACACTGGAACAATAAGATTTGTTCTATAATACTAATAGTAATACTGTGCAAGCATGGGTGCAGCAATCGAAACTATTTCACTAGCCCGTTGGAACAGAATCAAATAAAATTTACTAGCCCGCCAGAATTTCTACTAGTCTGCCAGCCTATAGAATATTAGTTAATTAACAAAATTATAATATACACTGTCTCCACTTCAAATTATATTATTAAGTACCCTTGGTAACTGATTAACATCACATGGCAAACGAAATCAAGTCCCATAACTTGATTGACAAATCAATACATTTAAAAAATATTCTGATATAACATTTTCACATTTCTTTCATATAGAGTAAAAAAATTCAAGTGACATCCTCCAAGTATTTAACAGAACAATCTATTTAAAACACAACAGCAACATACTTTTAATGTAAACAAACCATTTCTAGGAAGTATCGACCTTTGACAGACTCCGTAGTGTGTTAATCAGTCAGAAAAAGACGGATCGCCCATCAGACTGGTAGTTGTATTTTTTAACTCGTCCATCATAATTTTTAGTCGCATTTGGTGAGTACTTTCTGCACCCCTGGCAAGCGTAATATGAAAAATGGTAACCAGTCTTTTATTAGTTTTAAGGTTGCATGTCATCATTAACGTTTGCAAAATTTAAATGTACCTACATTGAAAAATTGACAAATTGATTAAACATGATCTCAGTATGCAAAATGTACATTAAAAAGTCAATTATTTTAATTTACTGGCTTTTTGTTTTATAAACAGTTAATATTGTGGCAAGTGAATTTCAAATCTACTGACCCCCAAGGCAAGTGAAAGTAAAAAACCCAATTCTAGAACACCTGGTGTAGTGCGACTACCTTTGAAATGGACGTGACAATATTTCAGCTATCATGCTAGAATTGGATTCTTGAAAATACTCCAAGACTGATGACAATCACCGACTGCACCACTGCTTGGCTTCGTATACAAAAATATTTAACATATCCAACAGTAATTTTATGATAAATGTTTTACATGTATTATTTGTCAGTTGAACAGTTCAACCAGGTTGGTACATTTTCCCCCATTTCATCTCTAAACGTAATATTTTGTCTATAAAACATACCGTCACTTGTAAACGATGTTGTATGCTCAATATGGAACTAAACTATTTTGACAGCTTGGGTTAAGAGTAGATGGTTTTTATTTTAATGCTGTGAAGGACTGGAATAATGAGCTACTTTTCAATTCGAATGATGTGAGTATTTTGATGTCACATTTTATTTCCCGACAATAACAATTACTGAGAGCATGATCATTTCCATTTTCAGAATGCTGAAAAAATTCCAATGCCAAATTGTTATTGAAAATTACTAATGCACCCGACTGAAGAAAACCTTTTGATTAGGCCAACAAAACAAAAAAGTCGTTTGTTTCAGGTAACATGGCCCAAAAATGTAGGATAGGTAGGTAGGATTTTGTTTTGTTTTTTTTTAGTTCAAAGAAAGGTTACCCTACCTTAAATGTGTTTGCCAGAGAAAAACTCAGTCTCAAGATGAAAGACATGAAGGCAAGCTGTCTGAAAAATCTTAGTTTACTCTTTGCAGCCAGAGAGAAATAAAAACAATCTCACTGTCAATGTCAGTTTTAAGTTTCACATGCCATTTTCAAAAGACAGGAAAAAAAAAAAAGTTCAAACTATTCCTTTCACCAATAAAAGTCAGTAGATGACTGCACAGAAACTTCACAGCTTTGTCCAGTTTTGTCAGAGGATGACTGCACAAATTTGTCCAAGTTGGTCAATAGATGTTTGCACAAAAAGTTCAGATTTATCCAGTCAGTAGATGACTGCACAAAACTTCACAGATCTGTCCAACTTGTATTGGAAATAACAAAACAATATTAATTTTGTGTGCAATTTACAAATCAATCGGCTTAGAAATGAATAACTTGTAGTAAATGTCATAGTAATAAAAAAGGTGTTCCTAGCCCGAGTACTCTGACTGTAAGAGAGCTAGACGGACATTTGGACATAAATAATGAGAGCGTGTTTATGTTCAAATGTCCGTCTAGCTCTCTTACAGTCAGAGTACTCGGGCTAAGGCGTTCCCTGTGGGATGGACTTATAGTTTTAATGTTTATTAGCCTATTGCTAAAATCACCCAAATTAATTTATTCCCAATTAACTGAAACACTGAAATAAATGTGAACTGTTTAATGTTTGTGGTTATTCTTGAATATTCCGTTTATTTAATTATTATCCATGCTCAGCAGTTGATAGGCCTATCTACATCACTGGCGTAGGAAGCGGGGAAGGGGGTACTTTGTAGCAGCATCGATGGTTTATATATTAATTTTATACGTGTGTGTGCCCACCCACCCCACTTTTTGGTATCTTCCTACAGGCTACACCCGTGTATATTAACAAATTCTGGGTACTAGGCCTAAGCAGTAGCCAACAACGAAAATTGTATCACGTCTTCTTCAAATGACCTTCACCTTTGCATGCGAAAAAACCGCGATGACTTGTAGTCTGTGCATGTGGTATCGAGAAATCCTTGATTGTTTGTTGAGATCGCACGTTGTTGTTTTTGGAAAATAAACCTACGATGTATGAGATGACTGAGTTACGATAATACAATATATTTTCCTCTATAGGCCTACAGTATTTAGCAGTTTGTAATAAAAGCCGTTTAATCGCCACACACGTTACCGTACTGTCATGCGATCTCGTGTCACCAATTACCGAGGTACCCAATAAGAGCACGTGTTAATGATTCCAATTTCAAACCAATTAATTATGCTCATATCCATTCAATGTCCAGGCATGTCTAGTCTGGGTCCAGTCTCTAACAACGCCAGTGATTGGATCCAGGGCACGGCGTAAGAAGGTGGGGTGGGGGTGTATAAAAACCATCGCTGCCTCCCCCCCCCCCCCCAAAACCTCCATTTAACACACACACTGACGTGTAAGAGTTATCCTACTTGAGTACTTCTTTCGTCTGCTTTGTCGATCCGCGACCATAACCTCTCTGTGCGCTGTGCGCTTCCCCCCCCCCCCACCCCACCCCACCCCAGAAGAAAAAAAAAGTTCAGAGTCGGTGGCAAAATTTAGGGTTGGTCGGGTGACCGGAAACAAACAATTTTTTTTGTGTGGCCTTAAAACAATTGTAGTATTTACAAAATATGGATATAAAGTAAAAAATGACGTGAAACTCTAGAATTTCCTGGATGCGTAAGAACCCTGTGGAGGCTGGGAAGGATTATGTCTAGGTAACCATTTGTCAGTCATGTATAACCTAATCAATTATCACAAACGTCAATTTAATTAGTTATCTTAATTTTGCAACTTTAAATTTCAGAATATGTATTGGCTTACCACATAACTGATTGGCAGTTCAAGTGAATTTACAGTTGCGCAAGCGACATGTGAACAGAACACAATGGTTAAAAAAAAAAAATGTTTAAATAAATTGTTTCATTTGTGCAGGCCTGCCCGACAATGGATAAAAGAAGCGAACCTAATTAAAGGCATCAAAAAACTTACCTGATTCATCTAAAATGGCATCTTTCACTATTGGCACTCCTCTAGCTACTTTTGACCTGTATGGGCCACGCTTTTTACCCAGACCCGTGTGTTTAATGCGCCTTTTGGTCTTCATATCGTCAGTGTTGCTGCCAATGGATATACACTCAGGAGGAAGTAGAACTTCACCAGCCATGTCACTTTGACTCAACTCTTGTCCTGTAATACCAGTTGTATGCATAATCATATCATTTTCATTATCACTGTGTTCTGACATGGTCGTTTCAAAGTATGTTGTTTCTTCCATACCATGCTCAATGTGTTTAGATGGAGAAATGCTACTCTGCACAGAGAATGCCGGCAGAGTAACGGCATCAGTTGGGAATGCTGCAGAAACATCTGCCTGTGCTGACAATGCTTGTGGAGTAATCTGCTCTGTGGGTAATACTTGTGGAATAACCGCATCCACTGAAGCAGTTTTTGAGACACTGGCTACAGTCGCTGGTTTTTGTGTTAAGACTGGTCCTTTTGAATAGTCGTGAGTAGCCAGTAGTGAAGAAGGGGACTGGGTAGTCGCTTGGTGCTCTACTTTTGGAGTAATCGGACCAGTAGCAGTGAGAGGGCTGTTGTAATCAGCAGCAAACTTCTTAAAGACATCCGACAAGATGATTGTACTGTCTGCATCAAGGTCAGAGCTGTCCAACTTCACATGCACCGACTTGACACTGAAATTACAAACAGTTTCATAACAGAGCACATGGAAGTAACAGGAAAATGTCTTTAATGTTTTCATTTATAATCAAATGGAGCTGGCAATGCAATGTGACCTCAGTCATTATAATTTTGATCACGTGACCACGTGATCAAATAATGACATTTATTACCCATATGGGCTAAAATATGCGGGGTAATATTTTTTCTATCTCTGCACGTTGTGCAGATTGCTTCTACAGCCACTGATTGGCTGGCTTAAAATTCACGACGTTTGGTTGGTTGCTTGCTATGGCCGGAACTTCACTTTCATTCATATAATGTTTCCATTCATGAGTCAGATTACACATGTATACGTTATACGATCTACACAGATTTACCACAAAAAAATTTGACTCATTTGTTTCATAAACATGAAATGGTATATTTTCATAAGCAGCGGCTTTAGTAATATATAAAAATAATTATTTTCAAATGCAAAACCAGTTGTATTATTTTGTACTGTAAACATTTGGCTGTAAAAAGAACGTTGTTAATGCTATGACGTCATTTACATTACGTCACGTAATGCGCGTAAGATTATATGACGTAATGGCTGATGGCTTTGTTGTAGACTGCAGAGGAATTTTTACATTTCAGTTAAAATTGACAATGGGTAATAAAGAGAATAACCAACTCGTAAATGAATGTTGTAAAACCCTCGCCAAAGGCTCGGGTTTACAACATTCATTCACTCGGGACAGATAATTCGTAATTCCTCGTAGCTCGTTAGTTATTCTCTAAATCAGAGACAGGGTTGCCCCAGTATTCGACCAATAGAAAAGCTTGAGGATACATTCCCAAAATAAACTCCTAAGAACCACAAATTTACTACTTTTATGTTTTTTGTTTTCTTTTATTTTTAGTCTAATATCATTATTTGTAAATTGAGGTAGGACCGAAGAGACTGTTCATCAGAAAGTAATTGTGCACGTGTGAATGTGTATATAAGCATATGTGTGCGTGCGTAAAAGCATGAATATGTGCTACAGTTGTTGAAATCAACACTTTTTGTATTTACACATGTAGTTTGCTGCATTTACTATAAAACAAACTTCAAAGTTTAGTTTTATTAGTTAATTAGAGGTTGAGTTTTATTAGTTAATTAGAAAGTGGTCAAATACTGGGTCAGCTGGTCGAATATTGCATACTGTTCCTTGCGGCACTCAAACCTACTCTAGTCGGCATATACCGCATGAACAAAACTTGGGTCTATTCAATGAATAGCATTGCCAGTAAGTATTTAAGAATTAAAACAAATATTAGCAAATGCCAATAAAATGAGCATGTTATAATCTTTTCTTTCTTAAGTGGTCGAATACTGGGGTCATTGCCCTATATGAATATATTACGGTTTCTGTAAAAGTTAATTATACATACATGTAGGTGACAAATTTAAACAAAATTTTATAAATCAAATACTGAATGTTGTGGTAATTTCAAATAAAAATCAGCAATTGACTAATTTGGCTATGGGCAGGGTTAGCCCTGCATCCTCCTCACATTAAACTGTGGCATATATTTACTAATATCAGGGAAGCTGCTACATACAATTTCACACAGATAGGATACAACATACTACAGCTACTGATCTCATTGATGCACACTAGCTAGAGAGAGAGAGAGAGAGAGAGAGAGAGAGAGAGAGAGAGAGAGAGAGAGAGGAGAGAGAGAGAGAGAGAGAGAGAGAGAGAGAGAGAGAAAACCCCAGCAGGGCTGCTGAGAGGGACTGAATCTAAGATATTCACCATCCCAGACAGGATCACACATATACTAGTCATGGTGTACTGACTGGAACGAGAAAATAGCCCAATGGGCTCATGTGTTCTAGCTAGCAATAAATAGAAGGGCGATTCTCTCTGCCCTGCTTGTTGCTGCCCTGCACCTGATTATCGCCACCCTGCCCTAATTCATACCATTCATTGCTATACAAAATAAAATAAAATCTTGCTTTCCGTTCAAAGTGTGTACAGGGTTGTTACATGTCTGAATTCCCAACTAAAAAATGTTTGACAATATATCCTTTTGTCGCAGGTGTGGAAGTCCGACAACGGTACCGTGGCATGTTATTTCTTTTCTTTGCTGGTTGTTATGTACTGCAGACGAGCAGGCAGCCAGTCTTAAAAAGATTTGAGATGACATCCACACTTTGTCACACAAAGAAACACACATCACTTAACTAAATAAGTAAACACCCTGTTCAATTCAGATGAGAGTAGACCAGGGCTAGTCCATGATATGATTTAAGCCAGGACGTGACATTCTGATTCTTATGATCTCCTTCAGTAAAAGTCCTTTTTAAATGGAAATGCAGTTTTATCATTTATTGACTCAATACAAATAGTAGTATAAGTATGTCAGGCCAAGTTTAGTTTTTTGTACCAAAAAAAATTACTTAGAAAGTGAGAATTAAAGATCATCAAGGTTTCATTTTTTTGCAGGGTTTTTAATTCAAAAATTAGACTTGATACCCATGGCTTTGATTTTAGTAATTTTAGCGATGCTTTAAAAACATTTTTTTTTTTTAGAATTTTCAGTTTCATTTAAAAAACATCTTGTTGGAATTGAAAAGACTAATACTTGTATATATTCAAATTAATATCTAGTCTTTATGTATTGCTTTCAAAATATGCCTTTATCAGGGGTCGAATTTTACGCTATTCCACAAATAGTAAATTTCAAAATGGAATAGTAAAAACATTCTTCCAATATTCCGTCATGAAAGTGAAAATAAAGAACAGAATACCGAAAATCACCTGCGACTATTCCGCTTACGCTTTTTCTTCAGCTACTTTTTCTGCAGAACAAATCCTCAAGCTACTAAGACCTTTCTCATGCACTTACCGGTACAAAATAAACGTCTTTTTGATCGAGACTAATGTTTGGAGTGAGTTTGTTTGTAATTCCAGCTAGTACGCAGTAATGCATAGACTGGTATATAAACAATTGTTCGTTATGCAATGTTGTACAGGGCGATGTAGTACCGTCAGGAAAACTAATGGTACATTAATAATTGAAGGGATAGTACATTTTTAGACAGAATAGTGTTTTTTGAAATTCACTATTCCTTTGGGATAGCACTTGGTAAACATTTTTAAATTTCAACCCCTGTTTATATAATAAAAAATTAGAATTATTTACATTGATTGGGAAATTTTTACTCCAATATTGGGAATAAAAAACAAGATAGCTTTTGATGAATGATGGGGAACGATGCCGATTATCGGAGTCTAGAAACAGGTGATAAAACCCTGTTTTGATAATTAATAAGTTTTGGAAGTAATTTTTAGATAACTATTTGTATATTAGGTGGCTATTGCAAGATACATATATTATAGTTTTAACTGGTATAACCTGTCATTATATTAATGGCATCCTTATAATATGACACTAAGCAAACTTGCTACACTTTTGCACAGCTCTTTAAAGGAGACCGGACACCAAACCATATATACAGCATAAGTCCAAAAAAAAAAAAAAAAAAATGTGTTTCAGGTAACATGGCCAAAAAAAGTAGGGTAGGTAGGTAGGATTTTTTTTTTATTTTTTTTTATTTTTTTAGTTCAAAGAAAGGTTACCCTACCTTAAATGTGTTTGCCAGAGAAAAACTCAATCTCAAGATGAAAGACATGAAGGCAAGCTGTCTGAAAAATCTTAGTTTACTCTTTGCAGCCAGAGAGAAATAAAAACAATCTCACTGTCAATGTCAGTTTTAAGTTTCACATGCCATTTTCAAAAGAGAGAAAAACTAAAAAAGTTCAAACTATTCCTTTCACCAATAAAAATCAGTAGATGACTGCACAGAAACTTCACAGCTTTGTCCAGTTTTGTCATAGGATGACTGCACAAATTTGTCCAAGTTGGTCAATAGATGTTTGCACAAAAAGTTCACAGAATTATCCAACTTGTATTGGAAATAAAACAATACTAATTTTGTGTGCAATTTACAAATCAATCGGCTTAGAAATGAATAACGTGTAGTAAATTTCATAGTAATAAAAAAGGTGTTTCTAACCCGAGTACTCTGACTGTAAGAGAGCTAGACGGACATTTGGACATAAATAATGAGAGCGTGTTTATGTTCAAATGTCCGTCTAGCTCTCTTACAGTCAGAGTACTCGGGCTAAGGCGTTCCCTGTGGGACGGACTTATAGTTTTAATGTTTATTAGCCTATTGAACGGACCCATGCTAAAATCACTCAAATTAATTTATTCCCAATTAACTGAAACACTGAAATAAATGTGAACTGTTTCATGTTAGTGGTTATTCTTGAATATTCCGTTTATTTAATTATTACCCATGCTCAGCAGTTGATAGGCCTATCTACATCACTGGCGTAGGAAGCGGCATCGATGGTTTATATATTAATTTTATACGTGTGTGTACCCACCCACCCCACTTTTTGGTATCTTCCTACAGGCTACACCCGTGTATATTAACAAATTCTGGGTACTAGGCCTAAGCAGTAGCCAACAAGAAAATTGTACAGTCTTCTTCAAATGACCTTCACCTTTGCATGTGGTAAAAAACACGATAACTTGTAGTCTGTGCATGTGGTATCGAGAAATCCTTTATTGTTTTGTTGAGATCGCACGTTGTTGTTTTTGGAAAATAAACCTACATTGTATGAGATGACTGGAGTTACGATAATACGATATATTTTCCTCTATAGGCCTACAGTATTTAGCAGTTTGTAATAAAAGCCGTTTAATCGCCACACACGTTACCGTACTGTCATGCGATCTCGTGTGTCACCAATTACTGTGGTACCTAATAAGAGCACGTGTTATTAACAGTGTTCTACACTCGGTTTTATAACTTACTCTTCTTTGGCTAGTGGACAAAAATTTTTTACTAGCCAAGCTTAAAATGTTACTCGCCACAGTGCGACACTACTCATTTTGTATCATTTATGAATGTGTTGTAAGTATCTGGATTGTTTTCGCCAAATTACTAAAATCAACGATGAGTTCCGAATTGTACCGACAATTAATACGGAATTCACAGTGATCAATCGGACAACTTCGTAAATAGTGAAATGTTCCGACTGCACAATGCTGTCAACAAATTTCATTTGTTTTCGCTGCTAGGACTCTGAACGCATGTATGGCAAATAATTTAATACTTAGACGTTTTTGGAGTCAGTCGCCAGATGGCGACGATAATAAATTCAATCGGTCGCCACGCCAAAATTTTGGTCGCAATGTAGAATACTGGTTAATGATTCCAATTTCAGTGGGGGTGTATAAAAACCATTGCTGCTGCCCCCCCCCCCCCCCCCCCCCCCCCCCACGCACACACACCCCTCAACCTCCATTTAACACACACACTGACGTGTAAGAGTTAAATCCTACTTGAGTACTTCTGTCGTCTGCTTTGTCGATCCGCGACCACAACTTCTCTGTGTGCTTCCCCCCACCCCAGCAGAAAAAAAAAGTTCAGGGTCGGTCGGGTGACCGGAAACAAACCATTTTTTTTTTTTGGGCCTAATGAATTGTTTTCCGTCATAAACCACAACACGCAACTACCGCGCTCCCCGTATTGACTAAGTTGAGCGTGCCAGTCTTGGTTGGGGTGTTTTTTCGCCGATCTCCGATGTTTGCCAGAAACTGTCGACAATTGATGAGAGGAAAACTGAAGAAACTACCAAGCAGCATGGACGAACTTAGTGATTCGAGTGACGAAGAATTGTGTCCAGCTTGTGCTAATGGCATCAAACCATATCAGTTTGAACCACTTATCAGAGACTTTGTCCCTAATCCTGAAAATGTTGTCTTAGACGAAAATTTGGATGAATCAACTGCCGACGAAGACGCCACATGGTCATCGACTAGCATACAAGCATTTTTTAAAACATAATTTTTTATGACCTTTTTAATGTAAACTGAAGCAAATGGACCTAATTAGAAGAAAAGCACACACAATTTAATAATATTTCATCATAAATCTTGTTCAGCATAGATGTAAATATGACACGTCAGTGGATATTCCATAGGCCGATTTCGCAAATTTGCAAAAAGCGTCCCATCCTCACCAAAGCAAGATATAATAATTTAACAAAAAACTTAGTTTTTTTAAACTAGTTACCCTCCAAGTTTTAATGTGTTTGGTTAAACCGTGTATTTTTAATTATTAAGAAAATGTGTTAGCAGTCTGCCGAAACTGTCCACAGCCAGGTACAAAAACACAGAAATGTTGAAAAATATTATACTGTTGCCACATACTGACCATCACTTTACAACTAATGTCTTATCGACAATATTATTATGTAGTCTTTGCATTTATTAATATAAAATACAACAGACCCGTAGGAACTGGGGAGGGGCAGGCCTAGGGGCTTGTTCTCCATCACACACTCTAGGATGAAAATGTATGTTTTAAGTTTTCACTACTTTGCATAAATAAAGATGATATAAAGATAAAAATCTAGTTTGTTTCCCTCACTAGAGACTATTCCCCCCCTCCCCCCTTCAAATATCGTTCCTACAGGCCTATACAAATGTAGATAATATGTAGAGGGTGAGGTTAGGAACCAGTTCCTTTTATCTTTAGGATTTTGTAATCATGATTTCAAACCAACTGTTTCAGGTAGTTTGCTCCACATACTGACATAAAACACATTTGTTATATATATATTGGAATAATTTTTTTTTTTTTTACAATATATCCAGTGTTATTTTCTTTAATCATTCATGGAGGAAGGAGGAAGTCCTGATGAAAATATATTACAGGTAAAACAAAATAATATATGATGCTTATTCCATGTGGTAACTATTGTTAATTTTGCTTTAAACTGCTAGATGCCAAAAGTGACTAATTATATTATTTTATGGTAACAGTCGAAAATTAGACGACCAACTGTTTCAACCTCTGCCAAAGATACCAGGTACGTTGAGGGTACGTAATAAAACAGGCCCGTAGGAATTGGGGGGGGGGGGGGGGGGAGGGAGAGAGAGAGAGAGGGGAGGAGTTTGGGAGGAGAGAGAGAGAGAGAGAGAGAGAGAGAGAGAGAGAGAGAGACGGACGGACGGGTGCCCCCCACTTGTGAGCTTTTCTTTATCGTATTAATTTTTGCCATTGTAACCAAAATCTGATGTAGAGTTTATACCCTGTCCGTAGTGTTATAATTTTAATTCTAATGACAACATACTGAACTGACTATAAACATTGTTAACTAACGTAATAATTGATGTTTTGAAGGTGTTTTAATTTTCACATTGTAAATGTACCATAACCTGCTGTATTTAGTTGGGTGTAAAGCCCGTTCGACGACAATAATGCATCCACGTTTTAAAACAACTTTCGGGTTTTTGGAAATCGAAACCATGATGTTGGCCGTTTCCTGAGATCCATTGCTGTTACTGTTGCAGTTAACCATCATATAATTACGTCGACAGCATATAACAACACTAATTATCTTGTAAATTAAATTTCCGATAAACCTGGAGACTAAAAAAAAAAAAAAGACGACTAAAAGGCACAACCAAAGAATCAACACGTGTACCGGTATTGCTTGGTAACTCTCACCGATGATCTATGCATAATCCTGCCCACTTCTGTTTTTACCCCAAACCTAAGACGCGCAGCTACACACTACATGTCTTTTGGTGTCCGGTCTCCTTTAACTAACTTTATTTTAGATTTTTGTATATTGATGTATATCATCAATTCATTTATATATTTACCATTGTTACAATGTTAGACAGCCAAAAGCCAATATATGTTTTGTTCTGCGGTGTCGTTATGCATTCATTCATCTGCAAAAGCTTACTAATGAAATTTATCTAGACTGTGTCCTTTAATAATAGTGTTTTTAATGTGTCCGAAATTAAATGCAGTTGCAAATATATTTATTTTATTTTACATTTGTGGATGGTATTAAATGGTATAAATACTACACACAATAGACAAAAATAATAATAGAATTTAGTCTTTAGGTGATCAACATTTTGTAATTATAAATTATGGCTTAAATTATCATCAATAATTGTGTCTATATTTAGTGCAATGGTACAATATTATTAACTACGACCATGAATGTACTTTCAAAAATCCAAAATTTAAGAATAATGGTTTTATTGCCTCCCTGCCCCTTGAGTTAGTAAATTAAAAAGAAGCAGGAATAAAAATAAAAAAGTATTTTTTATGAATGTCAAAAATTCTATCATATTCAGCACTTTCCGTAACAATATGACTATCGCGTTAAAAATGCCATATAATTAAATTAGTGCACTGCCATGTTAAAATTCTACCTAGAACACTGGCCCACTTACAGGGATCGATCCCAAATCGACTGCACACCAAGTGAGAGCTTGACTTTACCAGGTTTGCTAAATTTTAATAGTGGGCTGGTTAGTAGTGAACATTTGAGGTTATTCGAGTAAAGTAGACACCAAAATCTACTCAACTGGTGTATATTGATGTCTACTGAATGTAATGATGGACACAACTGCTACCATGACAAATAGATGGTGGTTGTTGTAAGCGAGGTAGATGAAAACAGAGTAGGTATGTTTGAAAGACAAATTATGTAATAAAAACACCAAGAATTTTTATTTTTTTTTAAAAGAAGAAAACGAAGTTAGCTGAAAGCAAGTCAAGGCTACTTTATATCAACCGGGATATTTAAAAATCAAAGTCACTTATAACTAGTTCCTAAACTTTATTTTATTATCAAAAGGCAGACAGAATTTAAATAAATAGGAATACTAATTTACCAATGGTAAAGCTGGAAGAACTGCTCCATTTGCATGTTAACGTCGAGATTGGTCTCATACTGAATTGCCTGAAACTGAACGAGCACATCCTGCCGGACAACTATAACACAGTTTCCACTTTCTGCCATCCCGCCCACTCAGTTACAGGTACATCTGAAACGGAAAACACATATTATAGGAAAGACATGTTTTATTTAACGACCACACAGATATTGAGAGAGAAAACCTGCTGTCGCCACTTCATGGGCTACTCTTTCCAATTAGCAGCAAGGGATCTTGTATATGCAACATCCCAGACAGGGTAGTACATACCACAGCCTTTGATATACCAGTCGGGGTGCACTGGCTGGAATGACACATTATAGGATGGATCTTAAAATAGGAATATAAAATATATATAGTATTAGTGTTGGGAATTTCATCATCGATTATAAGCAACTTTTAATTACACAATTGGTTTGAATTATATGCAGAAGGGTTCAACAAATCCACTATGCTTACTATAATCGCTCATCATAATTTGCCATATCCATTATTTTTTTGCAAGTTTCGAGCCCTGCTACGGTAATTTATATCTCAACGACGACAATTGCCGTCGGTGCCATCGCTAAGGTTGAGCCCTAAAATTGGTTATCATAACCCTTCATGATAATTACATCTTGGGTGTTATGTTAACTATACAGACTTCATGAAAAAGAAACTGCAAGGTGAGGATTGTTTTTCACAAATGTGTTATCTAGATCTGACATTACAGACCTTACATTACAAATTGTAAGAATAATCATTTCATTCCTGTGTTGCTCACGCAAATATAATTTTGCGTAACCTATTTTTTACTTGCATAAAATTCGGAGAACCATTTACTTGTATACAACATGTTACGCAAATAGGAAATGGGTTACTTGGTTTTATTTCTGCATAACCGATAAATGGGTCACACAGATTTTCAATTCTTAGAGGCCTGCATTAGGGAATCACATTCATAAATGTTTAATGTGTTAAATCAATGTTGAAATAATCATTTAAATTAATGTTAATCATAATAGTTTGTGTAGCACGAGTAGTGCACAGTGCATGTTAATCCAATACTTTTCTTCTTAACGTGCACAGCGAGTTGCTTCCCTCTACTTAGCAAATTTAACATGGCAGGGATATTTTTTAAGATTGTCATGGAAGATTTATTTTGTTAATAATGATGCAAGTATTTCAATTGGGATTTTGTGAGTATGTTAGGTTATACATTTTTGGTTTGTGTGTCCATTTGTTGCACTATTTCAGTTGAGAAATGGTTGAAACATGGTGCCACAAGTTTTGAATATAGGCTATATATAGGGTATGTAACAAAATCCGGATGTAGTAAGAACTAGTCTACACTTACTACGTCCCTCCGGACTATGGTATGAGGTCACCGGTTGTCCCCTTAGAATTTGAATTAATATATTAATAGTCCCTTCAGTTGACAACTTCTGTAACATGAAGTGGGATGCATCACTTTGATATGTATCAAGATATTTTTAACCACATGGGTAATAAAGGATTTAATATTTTTTTTACACCATTTTCACAAATATATCGAAAAGCTTAACCAAAGGTACTAGTGTCGTAGCATAGCACAGACAGATGTCGGTGTCCATAGTTTCTAGTTCGAAAAATAAGTTTTAATTAATCAAATGCGCTATTTAAAGTTAAATAACGTTTTGGAAAAAAATCGGGAATTCCGTTTCAGACAGGTATTTCCGCGATCGCGGAAAAATCAGTGCCTCTAGATGTATGGATATGCAGATATACAGTCCTCTGTCCATACATATCGCTGATTTTACATTTAATGCCTATTCAACATCTGATAGGTAGGTAGTAACCGATTTAATGTGCTTACATCTAGGTAAGGTTCAAAATGTGAAGGCGAGGGGTGTTGATAGGTAGGAAGGAAGGAAATGTTTTATTTAACGATGCACTCGACACATTTTATTTACAGTTATATGGCATCAGACAAACAGTTACGGATCCCACAGATACTGAGAGAGGAAACCAACTGTTGCCACTTCATGGTCTACTCTTTTTCATTAGCAGCAAGGGATATTTTAAATGCACCATCCCAGACAGGATAGTACATACCATGGCCTTTGTTACACCAGTTGAAACAAGAAATAGCCCAATGGGTCCACCGACGGGGATCGATCCTAGACCGACCGCACATCAAGCGAATGCTTTACCACTGGGCTACGTCCCGCCCCTACGAGTTCACTGCATTTTCCCCCAAAACTTTGAGGTGCCATTGTAGCCAAATCGGTTCTGTTTTAGCCAATTTGTTCCATAGGCTGGCAGACTAATAGAAATTCTGGCAGGCTAGTAAATTTTAGTTGGTTCTGGTCCGGCGGGATAGTTAAATATTTTCCATGTCTGCACCCCTGACAATGTGTAACATTACATATTTATGTTAATATTATGTGGCCTTTGTGCACCTCCATACAATCTGTAACATGTCATTACAAAAATTTCCGGCTGGTCAGGTGACAAACCCAAATAGTAGGCGACAGGTCTGGGACACGTGGAAAGTCGGAGTGAATTGGAAGGAAATAATACACACTTTTATTAGTTACCATTTCAAGGTTTGTACCGGCCTCGGTGGCGTCGTGGCAGGCCATCAGTCTACAGGCTGGTAGGTACTGGGTTCGGATACCGGTCGAGGCATGGAATTTTTAATCCAGATACCGACTCCCAACCCTGAGTGAGTGCTCCGCAAGGCTCAATGGGTAGGTGTAAACCACTTGCACCGACCAGTGATCCATAACTGGTTCAACAAAGGCCATGGTTTGTGCTATCCTGCCTGTGGGAAGCACAAATAAAAGATCCCTTGCTGCCTGTCATAAAAGAGTAGCCCATGTGGCAACAGCAGGTTTCCTCTAAAAAAAATCTGTCGAGTGCGTCATTAAATAAAATACTTCTTTCTTTCAAGCTTTGTGAAAATGGCCCACGATTTATTTTTGTTTTTTTAACTTACAAGATGAAGGAACATTTCAAACTGATTTGTTTGCATTTGTTAAAAACATATTTTCTTCTGTCTAGTTACACATGTCAACAAACGCTAGATGGCACTTCCAAATGTTTATTCCAAAAATAGCCAAGCCCTCGAAGTCTGTGACTGTGTGAGCCAGCAATAACTGCGACACAAACTTTAAATAATAAAATTCCTGGATTTTCCATGTTAATTCATTTTTGCAGGAGTTTTAAGCACTTTCCAGAATTTATACTATTAATTATTTTATTTATGGTATGAAATAAACGGTACCCATTAACAACGGTACGAAATTAGTATGGCACGAAAATATAGGAAACCACACCAAAGAAAAATACGTTTGGCCCACGTCTGTACCTATTCAAGTCTTTGCAGCGCCCTCCAAAACTCCTTTACAAAAATATGGTTTTTAAATGTGTTTTCTTGTGTGTGGTGACAAAACCCATTACAGAAACAACAAAACCACTGCTGTCTACAATTACACTTACAGCTGAACACGGTGGTTAGCAAATTTAAAAGTAATTTCTAGTATTTTCAATAATTCAGTCACTGTCCGCGTCTTCCGCCAACCTACTCAAAGTACGATAACTCTTGAACGCGGTTTGTTTTTTCCATAATCATTCGGAAAACCTCGGCCAGTTACGGATTCTTCGGTGTTTCTACAGAGGAATTACGCATTTTTCTACACCCAGTCAAAATATATAGGGAGAAACCCAGTTATTTGAGAATCTTCAGCTGAGATTTATGCATGCAACCCATGGCATTCTAATTGCCCACCTATGTTTTAAAACTAAATAAAGATACAGGGGCGGATTACGGGGGTGGGGGGGGGGGGCAGTTGCACGGACCCCACCCCACCCCCGGCTAAAAAAACCCACCCACCACGTAGATCTAAACTGATGTCCACGTAAAATTTATAATTTCAAAATATAAACATTTACATATTGTTTCGCAAACCCCTTTACCTAAAGCATAATCTGCCCCTGAGATACAGGTATTTTTAGCCTCAACAAAAGACTCATTGTTTATATGGTGGCGGGACGTTATCCAGCGGTAAAGCGTTCGCTTGATGCGCGGTCGGTCCGGGATCGATCCCCGTCGGTGGACCCATTGGGCTATTTCTCGTTCCAGCCAGTGCACCACAACTGGTGTAACAAAGGCCGTGGTATGTACTATCCTGTCTGTGGGATGATACATATAAAAGATCCCTTGCTGCTAATCGAAAAGAGTGGCGACAGCGGGTTTCCTCTCTTAATATCTGTGTGGTCCGTAACTATATGTTCTGACGCCATATAACCATAAAAAAATGTGTTGAGTGCGTCGTTAAATACAACATTTCTTTCTTTTTTCTTTCATTGCTTATATTTTAAGTTAAAAAATCTTGTGTTAGGCCTACTTCAATGATAATCATTTGGAATGAATGAATGAATGATTGAATGTTTAACAACACCCAAGCACGAAAAATACATCGGTTATTGGGTGTCAAACTATGGTAATGGGGAAAACAAAGTGATGATCAACATCAATATAAAAATCCAACAGTTAAATAAAAACACAGTGTAAAGGACTGTGTAAAAATACAAATATCACAGATAGATATAATTAAAATTTAGAATAAAATTCAGTATCACGTGAAAATTGTAAATAATTTCTGGATGGAATCAAAATGATTCCATCACATTTGTTTGACCAAATAAATCTTTTCGAATTACTGACAAATGCTTACACTCCACCAAAATGTGTCGCACCGTCAGAAGACACTGACAGTGCTCACACTGAGGTGGAGGATCTTTCTTCAAGATAAATGAATGAGTCAAGTAAGTATGACCGATGCGGGCACGACACAAGACTACCTCATCCTTCCTGCACTGTCTATAGGAGGACTGCCACTCTCCCAAGACCGACTTGATGGCATGAAGCTTGTTCGCAACCATACCGTCCCAATCACGTTGCCAAGTCGAAAAGATAAATTGGTTAATAAAATATTTTAAATCAGTCTAAGGTACACCAACCCTGGCAAGAGGCAAATCCAAAGCAGACTTGGCAGCAGAATCTGCATTTTCATTACCCCCGATACCAACATGGCTGGGCACCCAACAAAATACAACATCTGTATTGGCAATAGATACAAAGACACACTTTCGTATCACCATCCCAATAAAGGGATGGTCCAGCTTCATATTGTACAAAGCTTGGAGACACGAAAGTGAGTCAGTAAAAGTAATAAATTTGGATGCTATTGAATCTTTGATTTCTTCTAAGGCTTTAATGACTGCCCAAACTTCAGCACTAAATATCGATGCCGAGTCAGGCAGTCGCATGGAAATGATAGTGTCTGATGGAAAGACTGTAACACAAGCCACATAATTCCCATTCCGTGATCCATCTGTATACACAGGAATGTAATCACGGTACTCGTCTTGAATTTCCATGAAAAACTGTTTATAAATAACAGCATCTGTGCAATCTTTCTTCAGATGCGCCAGACCAAACACAATTTTAGTTGGTGTAATACACCAAGGTGGTAAAACAAAATATGAAGGTGTTTCCAAAGTGTCAGTTAAATCAATGTTGGAAAGCGACAAAAACCGCTTAATGTGAAGACCAAGTGTACGAATAGCATTTGGCCTTGCATCAAACAACTTCATGTATTTGTTGTCAAACACCGCAGTATGTGTAGGATGTGTTGGTAAAGATTTAATCTTGGTAGCGTACTGCAGAGAAAGCTTTGCACGTCTAGCACCCAAACAAGGTTCGTGTGCATCAACATACAAGCTCTCTACAGGAGATGTTCTAAATGCACCAAGTCCCTGGTTATGTATAGGATCTAGCATCTGCAAGTAAGACTTGCGTGCCTTTGACCTCACAAGAGATCTATACAGATGGAGCATAACCTTTCGGTCTGCTCCCCATTCCGTATTACCAATAACTTTTAAAATATTCAAAGCTTTTAAGCCATGCTTTTTAACATATTTAAGATGGGGCACAAAAGATAGCTTCCTGTCAAATATAACCCCCAGAAATTTAGTCTCCTCCACAACTGGAATTGGATTTTTGTCCAAAAACAACTGTGGGTCTAAGTGGAGACCTCTTTTCTGGCAGATATGCATACAAACCGTTTTTGCTTTTGAGAATCGAAAGCCATTGTCAGTTGCCCATTGATGAAGTTTATTCAAACAAAGCTGCAACTTACGTTCAATGATACTCATATTGGACGATCTATAGCAAATCTGAAAATCATCGACATATAACGAGCAATCCACACCAGGTGTTAAACACTGGGTGATGCTGTTAATTTTCACAGAAAATAAAGTTACAGACAGGATACTACCTTGAGGTACACCCATCTCCTGTGGGTGAATGTCGGACAAAGTCGACCCCACCCGGACTTTAAAAGATCTATCTCTTAAAAATTGAGATATAAAAACAGGAAGGCGACCTCTAAGGCCCATGCCATGGAGGTCGTTTAAAACCCATACTTCCACGTGGTATCGTAAGCCTTCTCCAAATCAAAAACCACTGAAACCAAGTGCTGATTATGGATGAAAGCTTCCCTACAAAACGTTTCAAATCTAACAAGATGATCAACCGTGCTACGTCTAGATCTGAACCCACATTGCACGTTAGTAAGCAATTTGTGAGATTCAAGATACCAGACAAGTCGACGATTGATCATGCGTTCCATGGTTTTACAAATGCAACTTGTCAAAGCGATAGGGCGATAACTAGTAGGATTGGTTGGATCCTTACCAGGCTTGGGAATAGGAATGATAATAGCTTTCCTCCAATCAGAAGGAAAGTCTCCAGAAATCCAGATGCTATTAAAAATATTCAAAAGAACCATCAAAGATGATTCAGGTAAATGTTTTAATAACTGATAATGAATTTCATCTGGTCCTACTGAAGTATCATGGGCTCTACGAAGAGCATCCTGTAATTCCTCCATAGAGAAACGCCTGTTGTACACTTCAACATTTTCAGATGAAAAATTAATGGACTGCTTTTCAGCTTTAGTTCTGACAGATGTAAAAGCATCTGTACTGAAAGCAGAAGATGAATTATGAGAAAAGTTGTCTGCCAATGCATTGGCTATGTCACGATGAGACGTGACATCCGTGTCATTGACAGACAAATGATGAACTGTATTACTGGATTCTTTACCTTTGATTTTACGGATCCTATTCCAGACAGATTTCACCGATGTTTGTGAAGTTAACTTGGAGACAAAAGTTCTCCAAGATGTTTTCTTACTCTGTCTAATCTCTCTACGAGCCTTAGCCCTAGCAATACGAAATGCATCCAAGTTGTCTGCTGTAGGTTCACATTTGAACCGCTCAAGCAACCTGTTTCGCTCTTTGAATGCATCTTTGCACGTATCATTAAACCATGGTTTATTGAAACGCTTTGGCACTGCCGAAGTCTTAGGAATAGTTTCATCTGCAATGTCCTTCAAGATGGAAGTGAACAAAGACATGGGATCATCAGCATCAGTAATGGTAAATTGTTGCAGACGAGTGCTGCACAGATGCTGAAACTGACCCCAATTTGCCTTCGCCAACTTCCACCTTTGAACCCTTTCAAGTGATGGTGGTCCATCATTCTCCAAAATAATGGGAAAGTTGTCACTACCACAAAGGTTTGAACCAACTTTCCAGGAGAAATCAAGAAAAAGTGATGGACTACAAAGAGTTAAATCTATGGAAGTGAAAGATCCACTTGCAGAATGAAAATATATACGACTTTTATCATTAAATAAAAGTAAGTCGTTTTTGAGAATTAAGTCTTCCAATTGTTTACCTCTAATATTAATATCCTCGCATCCCCACAAAGTGTGGTGACCATTAAAATCTCCCATAACAATGAAAGGAGTAGGGAGCTGGTCAAGAAGACCTTGAAGATCCCTCGGATTAAAATTAAAATGATTACGAGGTGGCAAGTAAACTGAACTAAGAGTTATAGTTTTATGAGGTGTGACCTTTACAGCCACAGCTTATAAATTGGTAGTCAGTGTTACTGAACTCTGAGGAATGTTTTCATTAACAAGAATGGAAACACCCCCAGATGCTCTATTTTCAGTTTCTTGAAATTTATGATAGAGGTTAAATCCTCTCATGGTAATATGATCAGTGTCCTTCAAGAACGTTTCCTGAAGACACACTGCAAGAGGATTATGTTTTTGAATTAAAAGACTTAATTCATCAAAATTGGGCCTAAGCCCACAGAAGTTCCACCGAATGACTGAATTAGTCATTAGGGGGAAGTACAGGAGTTATCTTTGGCTTATGAGATCTCTGTGGGTGTGGACGGTCATCTGGCACTATATCCATTTGATCATCCACATCAGCCAAAGCTTCAAATGGGTTGTTGGTCGAAACCAACTTGTTTTCCGCTTTCTTCAGTCGTCCTGAAGAAGAATCCTTATTCTACTTTTCAGTGTCTTTTCTTGACAGAGGCTTACTGGGACCTGGCTCCCCAGGCGATGAGCCTCTTGGTGGATTCCTAGAATCCAAAGACACTTGAGTAGATGTTGACACTTGTTTAGAAGCAGCTTTTATATTTAGTTTTTTTTAACTTTTTCAATATCAGAAATCTTTTTTAATTTATCCTCGCCATTAGGCCATGTAAGGTCAGTCTGAATGGCTATACTGGTTGTAGATACCTTCACAGCAGCGGCATACGATTTACCAGTTGCTGGGGGTGTTAATGCTTCCATAACCTTTCTAGCCTCTGTGAAAGAGAGGTGTTTTTTAACTTTCACATGTTGTACCTCTTTTTCCACTTTCCACCTTGGGCACTCTCGCGAGTACGCAAAGTGTTTCTCTTTACAGTTGTTACATGCCATATCATTTTGACATGCCTTGCTGTCATTGTCAAATTGACCACAACGAACACATGTCAATCTGTTACGGCATGTATTTTTCCATGTCCAAATCTTTGGCATTTGAAACATTGTAAAGGGTTGGGAATATACGGCACGACAGGTATATTTAAATAACCTGCTTTGACAGAATTTGGAAGCGTCGGCAAATTGAATGTGGAGATTAAGGTGTTCGTCGAAACCAGTTCATTGTTCCGACGGACCTTAATCCGCTTGACTGATGTGACATCTTGTGAGGAAAGATTTTCGCAAATCTCATCCTCACTGACTCCTTCCAAATCCCTAAACCGAACTACTCCTTTACAAGAATTAAGGCTGGTGTGAGGACTGACTTTGATGGAAATGTTGCATAGATATTTGGATTTAAGAAGATTTCTGGAATGATTCTCTGTTGAGCATTCGACCAACAATGAGCCACTCCTTAATTTCTTAACACTTTTTGGCTCGCCGGCCAAGCCTTCGAGCCCTTTTTGAATCGCAAAACTCGACAATTTCTTCAAGGCCTCATCATCAGTAGACCCGATGACAAGAAACCTTGGCCAGGTTTTTGAAGAAATCACTCTTGTTTTCTTTACAAACAATGTCGTAGACTCTTCATCTGATGATGAAGAGTCCGAAACTTCGGTGTGGACCCTTTCCAGGGTCCCATCAATTGATATTAAATTGCTTGAAGCCATAATTTAGCTCATATAATTCATCAACCATGCACCCCACCCACCACAGAGTCCAACAAGGGGACAAGAAGCTGCGGATAACCACCAGGCAATTATGCCAAGGATACATGGTTGATATACTCAGGTAATAAGAAACAAATCACCTGATTGACCCTAGCCACCCCCTCAAGAGCAACAAATACAAATGGTGATTCACACAATGTTTGCTCTTGGGTAATAAAACACAACAAAAGATTGTTTGCTCTTGAGCTTGGCATAACCAGCCGATTGATCAGGTCGGGCCTTCCTGACCACCCGTCTATTTGAACTCCGGGCCAAAGTGATGTATTGTCAGAAGTCATACCCGCAGGTATGCCCCCAACTCAATCACCAGGATCCCATCATCCATTTTCACGGGTCGCACCTCACGGCAAACAAGGTGCCCCAAAAGGGGAGTTGTGCTGTATTGGCCATTCTCAAAGAGAATGTTACACCCCTGCACCACGGTGAGGTTACAGCACGCACAGGGGAGTAATCGTTTGGAATTATATGAATATGACTATCCAAATGTCCGTTTAGCTGTCTTACCCTCAGAGTACTCGGGCTAAATCACAATGTTCCCAAACTGCATGATCTTGGGTGCGTTTTTGACAATGTTCACACCAATACAAACCACATCCAAGCAAGAGTTGGCAGATATGACAGGCCCGTAGGAACGACTTTCAGTGTGTGTGTGTGTGTGGGGGGGGGGGGGGGGGACTGACGGATAAGGTACAAACTCTATATCAGATTTTGGTTACAATGGCAAACATTAATGTGACAAAAATAAGGCTCACAAGTGGGGATGGGGGTGGGTGGGCACGTGCCCCCGCCCCCACGGTTCCTACGGGCCTGTATGACGCATATATTTATGGAAAGTTTTCTCATCAGACCGTACAAAAATTCCCATTTGAATTTAGCTTCTTTTTTTTTTGGTACAAAATCAGCTTGTTTGAAAAATACCAAAATTAATCGCGCCCACTTATATCACACGGAAAGCCCGCTGTATGAATACCAAGTCTCATTGCATCTAAACCATTTGCAATCCTAGTAAAAAAACCACCCTCAAATGTTTGTTGCTTTTATATATATATATATTTTTTTTTTTAAATAACTTCTAGGCTATTACTTCATTTACTTAATATTCCAAATAATTACACTTCAAACATGGGTCTATACAAAAACAACATTTGATTTCAACTTATTTTCGTGCTTATATCCAATTAAGTTTCAAGCACGCTGTCCTGGGCACACACCTGAACTATCTGGGCTGTCTGTCTGACAGTTGTTAATTGTTAGTGGTTAGTGAGAGAGAAGAGGGTGTAGTGGCCTCACACCTACCCATTGAGTCGTTAAAACTCGCTCTGGGTGGGAGCCGGTACCGGGTTGCTAACCCTGTACCTACCAGCCTTATGTCCGATGGCCTAACCACGACACCACAGAGGCCGGTCAAAAACAACAAGCGATTTCTTTATGCGACAGAGTAGGCCTACACAAGGGAGCTTAGGGTGTACTACTACTGCTACCTATAATTTAACTGTAAATTTTATAACGGAAGTAGTTTTCAGCATACAAGGTACCCAACCGTACCTGGTAAGGGCGGAATACAGTTGCTCCTTTCCTAGCCCGAGTACTCTGACCGTAAAGGAGCATTATATAACTGTCGAAATACGCCTGTCTTGCTCTCTTACGGTCACATCTCGTATTCGGGCTACTCCCTCCCCTACCGACATAAGCGTACGAGACAGTGCGGGGGAGGGGGGGGGGGGGACTCCTCTAGTGCTGGATAAAATCCTCAAATTCTGGCGAAAACGACAGGGATATTCGGGCTAAATGAGGTGGCCTGAAACCTTTTCACCATGTATTTACATCATTCTATACCCACAATATTCTTTGTAATCCATATAAAACTGCATAATGATTCATTTCATGGATACCGAGAAACTTATGAAAAAGTGAGAAGATCCCAATTACAGTACCATAATTGTTTTTTGTTTCACATTTATTTCAACTTATTTTCGTGCTTATATACAATTAATGTTCAAGCACGCTGTCCTGGGCACACACCTCAGCTGTCTGAAGTGTCCAAGACAGTGAGTGGGTTAGTTGTTAGTGGTTAGTGAGAGAGAAGAAGGTGTAGTGGTCTTACACCTACCCATTAAGTCCTTAAAACTCGCTCTGGGTGGGAGCCGGTATCAGGCTGCGAACCCTGTACCTACCAGCCTTATGTTCGATGGCTTAACCACGACACGACCGAGGCCGGTTTTTGTTTACAGCCTAAAGTCTATTTTAGCTATTTAGGCTTGATACGTGTTTGAGAACGTGCCCGTGGGTATATAATTTTTTTTTTTTTAAACTATAGGACACATACTATTTTTGGTATATGGCCTTATTTGAAAGGAAATAAAATCAAACGTATAACCGGAACTTGCTGATAGTAGTCGACATTTCATTTCCTCCTGTGTTCGCTGATCAGTGCAGACGACGGGTTAGCCACTCTGATCATCCCCAGGTTTCAATGGATAAGCAGACGACACTATTGCCAACGAAAGACCAGATCGTCTCCGGTGTGTATTTTGTCATGGGAACTTTTACTTTTACCTCTACTCCAGAATTAGTTTTTTTAATTTTTCAAATTTATTGTCAAGTGAAACACGTTTAACATAGTTAAAGGAACTGTGCTGAGTTTGTAGCCATTGTAAGATGTTTGCGATAACAGAGCCTTGTTGGCGACTACAATTTCATACTAAATACATTTTATTGTTTAAAATAACAGTGTCTGTATATCAAATGTGTTTGCGGTCGTGTATATACTAATGTTTGTAGCACTCAGGTTTTACTTTAATTCGTGATATATATTGTTTTGAACGTACGAAATTATTGGGATTTAAAATCCGGTTTCGGTTACTACAAGCATTAGGACAACAACAAAAACCTTGTAAATACAGACACTGACATTTTAAATAAGAAAATGTATTTAATTTGTTTTTACGTCATAGAAAAAGCTCTATTGATCGAAAATATTTTACAATGTTTGTAAACTCAGGACTGTCCCTTTAAACATTAAAGGTAATGAATGTAAGTTTCTAGACAAAATGAAAGGGATGGTGAAATGTGTTTATTATATCATATATCAGAAGGTCAGTATTTGAGAGAGAGAGAGAGAGAGAGAGAGAGAGAGAGAGAGAGAGAGAGAGAGAGAGAGAGAGAGAGAGAGAGAGATTCTTAAAACGTCGACAGACATGAAGGCAGGCAGGTAAACAGAGACAAAAAGAAAGGAAGAGGAAGACAGATGAAGAAATAGAGAAAAATTGCGACAGCAAGACAGACAGACATTGGTGTAGACTATTGTCTTACACCTTCCGAATGAGCTGCACAGTTAATCAAATTATTTTAGATTGAGCCGATAGTGGAACATGAACCCATCATCTAACAATGTTAAACTTGATGATTTTGAAAGAGTAGACTCTACCAACTGTACCAGTGAGCCCGGCGTACGTATTTGTATATACTACTCAAAAGAATTTAAGGGTCAGACGATATTTTCGACATTATTTTCTGAATGTCAGTTATATTAACTAGACCATAATGTCACGCATGGTATTGTTCCATTTTGACGAAAGTGGGTCTAAGCAACCCATAAATGAATTAAAATCTACTGTCATTGACACTGTCGACTAGTTCTAATGGCGAAAACATGCTTACATTTGCACGTAAATTAGGGCGAAAGCGAAAGGTCTGCTAAGTGCCCATAATTTTCTTTTTCACAAAGCACTTCATTTGCACACTTTGCATGTGTATTCCATGTTCCCAATGCTGAATTTCCGTATAATTGGAGCTTGCGTTCGTATACGGTGCACACTCCAAATTCGACAATGGTACGACTTCAACTGACTATCGAAGATCGAGGAAGGGCTATTGCTTGGCTTCAGGATGGCAATACGCAAAGAAATGTTGCTCTGAGACTTGGTGTCAGTCAGAGTGTCGTTGGCCGACTGTGGCAACGATACCAAGCAACGAATTCTGTTCGAAATCGTCCACGTTCGGGAAGACCCCGAAGCACTACAAATAGAGAGGACCGCTACATCACCAATATGGCTCTACGTCAACGCACAACCACTGCACGCCGATTACGTGACAATCTGCGGACTGCGACTGGAACTCGAGTGTCTGATCAAACCATACGCAATCGTCTGAGAGCCAATAATCCACGCTGCCGTCGCCAGGCTGTTCGACCACCACTCCTACCACGTCACAGAACGGCCAGATGTCACTGGTGCAGGCTTCATCTGCGGTGGCAACGTGTTCAGTGGGCTCGAGTGATGTTCACTGATGAGTCCAGGTTTAGTCTCCAGTTCAAAGACGGTCGGGTTCGTGTCTACAGACGTCCTGGGGAGGCTTCGCTGACGTTAACGTTAGACAACGTCACCGTTTCGGTGGTGGCAGCGTCATGGTGTGGGGCGGCATCTCTATCCACCACAGGACCCCCCTCTATGTGGTGGATGGCAATCTGAATGGAATCCGCTATCTGAATGAGATTATCCGGCCGTTGGTTCTCCCAGGTCTTCAGCAGATTGGCGGCGGGGCAGTTCTGCAGGATGACAATGCCAGACCCCACCGCGCCAGGGTGGTAACGAACTTTCTCAGACAACAAGGTATCGCCAGGTTGGATTGGCCAGCATATTCGCCTGACTTGGCCTCAATAGAGAACGCCTGGGACGAATTAGGCAAGAGAGTTCGGGATAACCATGCCCCTCCGGCCAACCTCCATGATCTGGGTCAACTTCTTATGGCAGAGTGGCAGGCCATTCCCCAAGAGTTCTTCAGACGTCTGATCAACAGCATGAGGCAACGATGTGTCGAGTGTATTCGCGCCAGGGGTGGATTCACACACTATTAAACGAATGTTCTAATGTGTAAAATCCATGTTTGACAACCTTCAACTTTGACAGCATGTCATGTGACTTTCTTGTATACAGTGACGTTTATTTGTGTTTTTTTGTAAATATGGAACAATAAATTAAAATTTTGGTGTAGTTTACATCATCAATCTAATACACTCTGAAACTTATTTGGTTATACATTTTTGACCCTTAAATTCTTTTGAGTAGTAATATATTAAATCCGCAGACGCTAGTTTCAACACGTAAAAATGGACACTAAGTTTAGTTGATCTACAAACCTGTAACACACTTGAGTAAAAGTTACAGTTACAGTAACGAAACTTATGGGTGTACTTGAAATGAAAGGTTGAATACACCAATGGTAGCATGCAGCCTCAAATAATTTCAAAACAATTTGAAATTTGTATAATATTCTGAACCAAATCACTGAAAAAACGTCCTAAAGTTTTTTTTTCTTTAAAAAGACCCCCCCCCCCCCCCCAATTAAAATGAGTAAAAGGTATTTTAATGTTAAAAAGTTAAAAGTTTGTTTTGTTTAACGACACCACTAGAGCACATTCAATTACTAATTATCGGCTGTTGGATGTTAAACATTTGATAATTTTGACATATAGTCTTAGAAAGGAAACCCGCTACATTTTTCCATTAGGCAGGATAGCAGTCGTGGTGCACTGGCTGAAACAAGAAATAGCCCAATAGGCACACAGACTGGGATCGATAACAAACCGATCGCGCACAAGTGATCACTTTACCGTTGGGCTACGTCCTGCCCCGGAATATATGGGTGTACTTATGAATTGAAATGTTGAACCACAAATAATTTCAAAATGATTTGAAATTTGTATAATATTTTGAACTTCCAACCAAATCACTGACAAAACTTTGTAAAGTGTTTTTTGTTAGTTTTAAAGGTATTTTAATGTTAAAGAACTATCACTAGCTTTATTGTACTTAAAGAAAGACAAGTTTTTGCTGTGGTGATTTTGATAAGGAATTTAGTTAGTTAAGTACACAGAATATTATTTCAGTGACTTTTGTACCGATAATAGCTTTTTTTTTTTCTTCTTTTTTTGAACATGATCCCATTTTACAAGGGTGGTATCCGGGGTATTATCCTACTTGTCAGAATGTTTATAATGACCCAGGTCACGCAGTCATGCTCAGTTATTTTCCTTTCCTGATAACCAAACAATAAATAATACACTTGTAAATACAGCAATAAATAAGACAAGCCAAAAGGAGTCACGGGCTCGCCGTGTAGTTTAAAAGGAGGGAGTGTCAATGTGATGGCCCAAGGGCCCCAAAACCTAAACCTGTTACAGGTGTGGGAGTGGAACATGCTTCCCCGATCATTTGTTTTTAATTTGTGATGTTAAAAAACGGCATTTCCAGTCTTCTGAGCACAAGGCGGGATGGGGTGGGGGTGGGGGTCATGGAATGGCCGTCGCAGCCCTCCTGTTACACGGCCCTTAGGAATGTATGAAAAAAATAAGGGCATTCTGATTGGAATCAGAATATACTGTCGGTCCTGTGTATATTTACAACTGTCAGTCTGATATCCAATAAGAAGAAATGAACAGTTTATTTACTGTCGTTCACGAAATCGACAAATTCGAATTAAAAATGAATCTGTTGACTGGTTCATCAAAAAGCTAATTCTAAGATCGTGTACTTCTGATAGATGTACCGTAGTTTGGATAAATAAAAATTAAATCTGGATACAGATTTTGTGATAAAATAATCAAAATTGCTAATAAATTTGGGGGATATAGCTAAGACCTTGGACATGTACTAATAATATAATAGTGCTGCATTGCTATCACCTTTTTCTGTATTTAAGGATGTAAGCCTTCCCCAAAATTCACTAACGACAGTCTACCTTCAATGGTATCAGTGGTAACGATGACTAAAAATTTTGACACATTGATATTATTATTTTTATTTAACAGTGACTCCCGAGGTGGATTTTATCTTATATCACGTCAATGATGGGGAACCTTTGGCTAACTACATCAAACAACGCTTCAGCGACAAGCGACTAATGTGCAGTGTCCACACTAAAGACTTTGACGCTGCCTGCAAATCCAACACTCGCAGAACTGACCCGAATGTCGCAAAAGTGACGGTTCTTATCGCGTCACCAATGATGCTGTCCCTTCTGCCGCAGACGAAGCCGTTTGCCCGAGATTTGTTCCCGAACCCCGAGCTGACTGTAGTTATCTGTATTCACACAGAGATGGGAAACGTCGCCAAGTTAATGACTGAAATCGTCGATCGTTTTGAAAAATGGACAAAATGTCTGATTGGAGATGACAGAGCCTCGTTTCGGAACTGTTTGGTGACGTTGATGACCATGTTGGAAGACTATGACACGGAACCGCTGCCAGCCATGAAGTTGTTTCAAGTTGTCCCTTCCACCATTAATTCGGTAAGTTGAAAGTGATACACACTAGATGGTACATCCATATTGAAATTCACACACGCACAAAGATCAAATAGTTGGCACAACGACATCCCTGAACATACCTAAACGTGGGTTATTGTCCCCTTACGTTCTGTTGACTTAAATTACACAGTAATTACCCGATCCCTTATTAATATATGTTTTACACCCCCTCCCCATCCACCCCTGTGTGAAAAAATATTATTTTTGTGAGTGCCTGAATCGGAATGAACACTGACACGGTATATATAGTTGTTTTTTAAATAAACAAAATAAACCCTAGTTCACAAGAATGTAACTCTTACAACAATATTTGCTCAGAATGTATTCAAGAATAATATATTAAAAATGTTGAAAAACATATTTAGTGGAACAACTAGTAATTTGGCTTTAAATTTAGGATAGTCTGTGCACTGACGTCATCAATAATTAATAGATTAGTCCATGTTTTTTAGAAACGTACTTTCCAGGACATTTTGTGCCAGAAGTGGCAACTCAATTGATCTTACATACTTTGAAGATGCCGATTTAAAAACAGCTATGTTACCAGCTGATGTTTCCATTATTTATCCTTGAACATTCAAGATGGCCTCTACATGTATATACTAAAAACATGAAATGTAATGTCTAGTCTTCAAATGAGGTGCATTCTTAAATTTAATAGTTATTCCTATGTAATATATGTATAAGAACTGATAACGAAATTCTTCAAAATATTATTATTTCAGTTTCTAGCTGTCTAGGTGACATTGTTATTTTTAAATGCATAAATCTCTGTTTCCTGGGATGAAAATCTCTGTTTCGTGTAATTAAAATAACTTTTGCCCCGTTTCTATGAAATATTACACAGAAATTCAAGATTGTTACCCACGAACCTACTGAAATAGGAAATCCATTATCTCGGCTTCTAACTGGCATACATTCACAATATTAGTGTCTATTCCTGTTTGTTTTATATGATGAAATTGATATACATGTACATGTATATAATCGGTCTGCAATGTTTCAAGCAGTCAATGTACATAAAATTAGCATAAACGTAGAAATGACCAATACTGTACATTGAAAACCCAGGATTTACAGATGCAGTCGTTTTCACTCGGAAATAGGTAAGAATAATTCATTAAAATAAAGTTAATAATTTGATTTTAGGTCAGGGGAGATTCCTCTTAATGTCAGGGTCACATTACGTTAAATAAACATTTTAGATAACTTTTAACAATAACCAAATTTTATTGCTTGGCAAAATAAGGTTTACTACCCCCCTCCCCCTACCCCCCAAAAAAAACAACAAAACAAAAACAAAACAAAAACAAAACAACCCAACCCAACAAACCAACCAACAACAACAACAAACAAAAAAAAACAAAAAAAACGTATAAGATGCAGAATAACACTGCAATGCAGCAAACATCCGTGATAAAATCAATGAGGTACCAAATGTTTTTTTTTTAGAGATTTCTTTAAAGCACTGTTTATATGTTAATTTGCTACAATACCAGAAGAAATGTTATATCTTTTACTATTATTAATATTTGATATTTTAGGTGATTATTCAGCACTATGGTTTTATTTATATACTGACCCATATTGTCATTATTGAAAAGTAACGGTATTAGTTTATTCAGTTATTTCCTTGTAATACATGATCCACATTGTGAGTCAGTTTGTTATGGCTATCCTGACACAATAATTGAATTGACATTCCATAAACAGTTTATATACTAGACACAACGAGTTAAGCGCCAGTATAAAATTTTACCTTACTTTTGCAAAAATGTGTTAAAAGATCAGGGGCGGTGATATGTAATGAAAAGTAGGTTATAGACTTGAATAAAGCATTTCAGATTGCATGTACATTAGACTTTTACTTACTGCTTGTTTGCTTGCCAGTAGAAAGCGTATGGCAAATGCATAAGACATTCAAGATTGCTTGCCAGTAGAAAGCGTATGGCAAATGCATAAGACATTCAAGATTGCTTGCCAGTAGAAAGCGTATGGCAAATGCATAAGACATTCAAGATTGTTTGACTTTTTAAAACTTGTTTTTTCTTCTCCTAACTAAGCAGGTGTACCTGTCTACAAACTGCATGATGCATGTAAAACTTCTTTTTTATGTTAACACATTTTATTTTTGCTTAGGGTTGGTAGGGTGTATATTTCTCTCTCTCTCTCTCTCTCTCTCTCTCTCTCTCTCTCTCTCTCTCTCTCTCTCTCTCTCTCTCTCTCTCTCTATATATATATATATATATATATATGTGTGTGTGTGTGTGTGTGTGTGTGTGTGTGTGTGTGTGTGTGTGTGTGTGTGTGTGTGTGATGTAGCAATGTAATCGATTACGATTGCGATTACGTGAAAATATGTAATCGATTACAATCGATTACGATTACTGATTACGATTACCCCATATCTGGTCTCTCTCTCTCTCTCTCTCTCTCTCTCTCTCTCTCTCTCTCTCTCTCTCTGTGTGTGTGTGTGTGTGTCTGTCTGTCTGTATGTACATGTGTACTTACTGACGTCCAAAAGAAACTACACCAAAACAAATGCACATTTATTTAATTTTCTTTGTAATTTGGTTAATGGAAATAAAATGGTAGTTAAATATGTTTATGCTTTTATGGAATGACATTTTCTTCAATCGCCTGTATAACTAAGAATTGACTCTATATACAAGTTGTCTATAGGGTGTATACTACCAAATCAAATCCCATAGACGACAATAGTAACATATGTGGCTAAAACTCCTACATGCAGCGTATCAATCAACATAAACGCCACGGATATAAATACTACCACCCCTCACACTTAATCAGAAAAAAGTGGGGGTCAAACTGCTTGTTTCTGAGATAACGGGTAGCGTCTATGACTACCCTAGTTCCGCACAAAATTTTAGTACTTTTTTTTTTACAGGTACCCCATACATGTTTCAAGCACAAGGCTACGTGACACATTGGTACTAGATGAAATAAAATTGCATATTTTTTTTACCCAGATGAAACTATTATTTTTTACAACCAACACACTCACATTTATAACCAATCACAGGACTTGTGGTGTTCACTTCTCTATCAAAAGTTGGGGTGCACCTCGAACTTTGACCCAGCCGGAAGTTATTTGGTTTAGTACTACCTATACTGATAACATACATTTTTCAAAAAGTGTCCAGCTATTTGGTTTAGTACTACCTTTATTGTCACGGCTAGATGCAGGGTTTCACACTGAGGGAAATACGCAGGCTTCGGAAGCGGAGTGGGTGGGGGTGGCAGGACACACCGACCCCCAACTCTGATGAGTGTGTATTACCCAGCTGAAAAGCGAATTAATATAACTGCCCCCATCCAACCCGTTACTTGGATCTTTCGACGCCCATGAAATTAGATATGTAACGTGGTGACGGGGTTGTAAGGCCTACACAAAATATCTCAGGCGTCTAATAAGACGTTAAAATATAGTGTAATATAATACCCTCCCCCCCACCCCCCGCAAAAAAAAGAAGAAAGAAAAAAGAAGGAAAAAAAAAGAAAAGATAAACAAAAAGAACAAAAGAAGACGAAGAAGAAGAAACAAAACACACTCTTGGATGCGCCACTGCCTACTGATATATCTGATATTGACAAAACCGGATTATTAAATAGCAATTAAATATCTTCTTGAACACAAGCATGAGGAAAATATGTCTTAACATAATTAATGTATATATAGTGATCACATTGTATTCATTCAACAAATTCCCCACAGCTTTAAATGCCTCGCCTGTCATAAACGTATGAGATTCAATTTCACCCCTAGAACTTTATGTGGCAAAAATGCCCTTTTAAATTAATTTAAATGTGCCCTTTGTGTTGAACTGTAGTACACCAGGTATATTGCTGCGCCCACTTAAAGGGACAGACCCTACTTTCAACCCGTGAAAATTTACTCTAAATTTAGTTAGTCTACACATTTGGATAAAGTTACAATTGAGTGAAACATGAGTCTGTGACTTTGAACAGGAGAAATACCCTCTAAAAATGGACTAAATCTCGACTCCATAGCTGTTACTTCTCAGACGCACGTGCGGTTTTTTTTTTTAAAAGAAGAGAAATGCATTTTGTGATATTAAAAACACCAGAATGACCAAAAACACTTCAAATGTATGGAAATCTAAACAATAAAATCTAAGTAAAGTATGATCTCAGTTGTCAAAAACGGCTCTAATAGTAAAAAATATGCCTTAGTGTTTAAAAGCTAGAGTATGTCCCTTTAATATAGGCGTGCGTTTTTGTTTGTTTGTTTGTTGTTGTTGTTGTTTTTTTCTTCTTTTTGGGGGGGGGGGGGAGGGGGGGTATGTTGTTTTTGTTTTCTCTTTTATTTGTTTTCTCTTTCTTTCTTTCCTTTTTTTTTTTTTTTGCTTTTTTTTTTTCAATTAATAATCAAATAACTTCCTGAATACAAGCACGAGGAGGAAAATATTTCACTGAACCTGTCATCAAACTTGTAATTTATGATGCTGTTGATAAGGTCACGCAGTTTGGGGTTCTTGACACGATGTAGTTCCGTGTACTTGACTGATCCGGCTTGTACGTGAGGGGAATGTTTGTTTAACACGCTGTTGTAATCACTGGTCTGCACGTATCTAACATCACATGAGACATTCGTCCAGAGAATGGGAAGTTTATTTTGTTATACGACACCACTAGAGCAAATTGATTTATTAATCGTCGGCTATTGGATACCAAACATTTGGTAATTATGACACATAGTCATCGGAGGAAAACACAGCTGTTGTCCATTGGTTGAAACGAGAGAAAAAACTAATTAGTTGAATGGATCCAACGAAGTGGTTCGATCCTGCGACGCAAGCACCTCAAGCGAGTATTCAACCGACTGAGCTAATTTCCGCCCCTCCAGAGAATGAGATACCGGTTAAGCCATCGGACATAAGCCTGGTAGGTACTGGGTTCGCAGCCCGGTACCGGCACCCACCCAGAGCGAGTTTCAGTGACTCAATGAGTATGTGTAAGACCACTACGCCGACGTCTCTCTCACTAACCACTAACCCCGTGTCCTGGACAGACAGCCCAGATAGTTGAGGTATGTGTCTAGGATAGCGTGCTTGAACCTTAATTGGATATAAGCACGAAAATAAGTGTAAAATTAATTAATGGAAATAATGAGATAAGAAACTCGCTGTCGCAGTAATGAATAGGCTACTCGATGGATCCAGTACCTGTTCCTACCAGTACCCCACGACAGTACCCTCGACAATACCCTATCACGGTGAAAGAAACGACGCTTTATTTACGGTTATATGGCGTCAGACATATGGTTAAGGACCACACAGATTTTGAGAGGAAACCCGCTGTCGCCACTTCATGGGCTACTCTTTCCGATTAGCAGCAAGGGATCTTTTATTTGCACTTCCCACAGGCAGGAAAGCACAAACCATGGCCTTTGTTGAACCAGTTATGGATTACTGGTCGGTGCAAGTGGTTTACACCTACCCATTGAGCCTTGCGGAGCACTCACTCAAGGTTTGGAGTCGGTATCTGGATTAAAAATCCCATGCCTCGACTGGGATCCGAACCCAGTACCTACCAGCCTGTTGACCGATGGCCTAACCACGACGCCACCGAGGCCGGTCTATATAGGGTGTATACTACCAAATCAAATCCCATAAACGACAATAGTAACATATGTGGCTAAAACTCCTACCTGCAGCGTATCAACCGACATAAACGCCATGGATATAAATACTACCACCCCTCACACTTAAAGTGAATCAGAAAAAATTGGGGGTCAAGCTGCTCGTTTCTGACATAACGGGTAGCGTCTATGACTACCCTAGTTCCGCACAAAATTTGAGTACTTTTTTTTTACAGGTACCCCATACATGTTTCAAGCACAAGGCTACTTGACACATTGGTACTAGATGAAATAAAATTGCATATTTATTTTTTACCCAGATGAAACTATTATTTATTAACCAACACACTCACATTTATAACCAAACACAGGACCTGTGGTGTTCACTTCTCTATCAAAAGTTTGGTACACCTCGAACTTTGACCCAGCCGGAAGTTATTTGGTTTAGTACTACCATCACGGTGAAGTTTTGTTTAACGAGACCACTACAGCACATTTATTAATCATCGGCTATTGGATGTCAAGGATTTGTTAATTTTTGACATATAGTATCAGAGAGGAAACCCGCCACATGTTTTCCCATTAGCAGCAAGGGATCTTTCATATGCACTTTCCCTCAGGCAGGATTGCACATACCACGGCATTTGATATACCAGTCGTGGGACACTGGATGGGACGGGGGGGGGGGGGGGGGGGGAGGGCAGAACAACCGGCGAATTAGTCCACATTGGGAAATGTAGCGGATTTTCTCTGATAACTACGTGTCATAATTACCAAATGTTTGACATCAACCAATGTGATCTAGTGATGTCGGTAAACAAAACAAACTTTAACTCTAGTCCAATGAGGGCTCTACCGATTGAGCATCAAAAACCATGGTATTAATATTACTGTCGTCTTTATGGAAAACTGCATTCTAGTATAAAACCGCCAATGCACCACGACTGGTAAATCAAAGGCCGTGGTATGTACTACCCCGTCTGTGGGATGATGCGTATAAAAGATCCGTTGCTGCTAATCGAAAAGAGTAGCCCATGAAGTGGCGACAGCGGGTTTCCTCTCTCAATATCTGTGTGTTTGACACCCAAATAGCCAATGATTAATAAATCAACATGCTCTAATGGTGTCGTTAAACAAAACAAACTTTAACTCTTAATATCTGTGTGGTCCTTAACCATATGTCTGACGTCATATAACCGTAAATAAAATGTGTTAAATGCGTTAAATAAAACATTTCCTTCCTTCTAGTTCTAGTATAAAACCATGCTATTTTTTGACAGGAGTAGTATATTTGACGACAGCGGGTTTCCTCTCCCTCATTCTCTCGACCAAATGTCTTAAATGTTAAGACGCCGTACTTTAAAAAGTCGTTAAACAAATATTCAGCCAAATCAGATTAAGTGGTTGCATAGGCGAAGATATAATATGATCCGGGTAAAACATAATCCGTCTGCAATATCAGATTCGGATCCAGGAAGTATTTTGCGCGGGTGTGTGTGGGTAGGTGTGTGTGTGTTTGTGTGTGTGTGTGTGTGTGTGTGTGTGTGTGTGTGTGTGTGTGTGGTGTATTGCATCCTGTCACAAAATACTATATGGGCTGTAAGAAAAGAATATGGTGGACCAATCCACCATCGTTTTCAGTACGTACAGTACATTTTTTACTGGTATATAGATATATATATATAAAATTAATATCACGTTTTGTATTACGCACCATTTATTATCAATACACAACACAAACAGGAAATTCTGTCAACTTTCAATGTTCTACATTGCAAACCCTTTCCCGCAAAACAACTTAAAAAAGTGGGACGTTTTTTTTGTTTTAAATCACCCGATATATAGATATTACGGCATGAGAACGAAATTTGTGTAAATCGTTCATAGTATATATATATATATGTCTGTCTGTCTTTCTGTCTGTCTGTTTGACTGTCAAACCAGTTTAAAAATAATAAAAACTGCTGTTTTGCTTTTTTTCCACACAAAGTAATAAGAGGTTCTAAAAACTTAAATTTTCGATCCTATTTTCAGAAGACAGAAAAGATTCACATCATATTTACCAAGGAAATCCAAGGACAAGTGGAAGTGCGGTACTGCGGTCACGTGGTCTCCACCGTGGTATACAATCCGTACACTGTTATATTTTCTCCATCTGGTATGCAGCATTTTTGTAATCATCTTGATTTACAAATTTATCATCATAATCATCATGGTCATCATCTATATGATTATCATTAAATTCAAACGATGCCAAACCAAGAACGGCAGAAACAAGTATACATTGGGGAGGCTGACTGAGATGGGGTTGGGGGAGACTGACTGAGATGGGGGGGGGGGGTTCACTGAGATGGGGGGCGCAAAGCAAAGTTTCTAAGGGGGTTCGGGGGGTATGCTCCTCCGTAAATTTTTTGAAAACTAGATGTCCTGAAATGAATTTTCCCGCATTCTGCAAGTAAAATTCATGGTAGACTGTCCCACTCGCACCCCCCCCCCTGCTCCGCCGTGCATGCAAACAATATACTTCTTCCATATCTTACTGATACTATCAATAAAAAAAACTCGTTTTGAAAAGGTTAAAATGTTACCCCCCCCCCCCCCCCAAAAAAAAAAAAAAACAAAAAAAAACGTGTTTCTTCTTGCTGCGTTCACTTTAGGGGTTGTAGTAATTATTTTATCAGATTCAACAACATAACGCTGACTTCAAAAATAGACACAGTTGACATGTTCTATTACGATGCCGTACCTGTATTGAACTTAGCAAAGAGTAAAACAGAAAGGGCTACGGGCTCTGTTCCGTATCCCCACTGAGTTAATGAAAGGGGAAAACCCACATGACGGGTGCACGGATATGCTCACCTTTCGCTGTGCAAGTTTGGGTTTTCTAGCCAGTCTTGCAACGGCAGTCCTCCGGGTTTGTGCAGGAAGGATGAAACAACTTGTTACGGATCTCCTAGGAGAGTGGCAGTCCTCCGGGTTTGTGCAGAAAGGATGAAACAACGTGATACGGATCTCCTAGGAGAGTGGCAGTCCTCTGGGTTTGTGCAGGAAGGATAAAACAACGCGTTGCGTGTCTCCTAGGAGAGTGGCAGTCCTCCGGGTTTGTGCAGAAATGATGAAACAACGTGTTACGGATCTCCTAGGAGAGTGGCAGTCCTCTGGGTTTGTGCAGGAAGGATGAAACAACGCGTTGCGGATCTCCTAGGAGAGTGGCAGTCCTCTGGGTTTGTGCAGGAAGGATGAAACAACGTGTTGCGGATCTCCTAGGGGAGTGGCAGTCCTACTAAGGACGAGCACCTCACAGTGGATCACAGAATCACCACTTTGCCTAACATCCTTTGGACTCTGCCGTATACAGATATACGATTTTGATATTAGATTACAGTTTTGTTGTTCAGGTTTTCAACAACAAAAATAATAATTGTATACACATATGTTCATGACTTGGATAAATGACTAATACATCAATGAACGTGAAACAGTTTCGAATATATTGCTACAATTATTAGTGATTATAATATATCTACAATACAGTCAAACCTGCTCTAGCAGCCACGTGTATTAAACAATTATCTGTCTTAAGGGGCAGCTTCTTTTTTTTCTCCCAAATCGTCTAGTATAAAACAAACCGACCTGAATTAAGCAGCCTCCTTCTTAAATAGCCACTGTTTGATACTCCATTTTGCTGGATGCTTAACATAGACTTGATTTACTAGTAATATATATAGTTCGTGCTTATGCCACGATCTGGGAGTCCAGGACATATTTTTAGTCAATCAGTTAATGTGTGAGGGCCTTTAATTTCGACACGGAAACCGGTGACCGATGACTGGCTCGTTTTAAATTGAATACAAAATTGAATAATTTTATTTCAGCATCAAGATACGTAAGATCGGCGGAAATTGAAGTCACCATTGACGGAATTTCCTTGGGAACAGAAGAAGTATTATGCTTGTCAAAGAAGGAAGAGGTGTGCCAGTTACTTCACGATGTCTTGAACCCAGTGGAGTTTTTGTCGGAGACCCTTTTCTCGGAAAAGATCAGCGCAGAAGATCTAGATGGAAGGCTAGCGAAGGCGATGGAGAGCGATATCCACGTGAAACTTATCGACGCCTTCCGCCACGTGGAAAATGTCAAATGGGGTAAAGTACAGTTTTAGGTAGTAACAGTCCAAAATAGCATCTCTCCGGGTCAAACTTCGAATTGCACCTAACTCTAAATTGAGAGCGGGACGTAGCCCAGTGGTAAAGCGCACGCCTGGTGCGCGGTCGGTCTAGGATCGATCCCCGTTATTAACGGATCTTTTATATGCACCATCCCACAGACATGATAGCATATACCACGGCCTTTGATATACCAGTCGTGGTGCACTGTCTGGAAAGAGAAATAGCACAATGGACCGATCAACGGGGATCGATCCTAAACCGACCGCGCATCAGGCGAGCGTTTTACCAGTACGTCCCTTTGATGCTCACGTCTGCTTTTGTAATGAGAGTGGTTATATAAAATAAAAACAACGCTTTGGGGTTTCAATTTATATAATATATTTACTTATTATTCATTATCATTTGTTTTACTTGTTATTATTTTTTTTTTTTATTGTCCCCATAAACATAAGCAAGGTCAAGGTAGGGGCCTTGAATCATTGCTGTACATGGTATTATTGTATATACATAAACGATACATAAATAAAGCTATACACTCGTATATAAAGCACTTATTAAACAATATGTGTATACATATTTATGTGCGTGTGTGTATGAGAGAGAGAGAGAGAGAGAGAGAGAGAGAGAGAGAGAGAGAGAGAGAGAGAGAGAGAGAGAGAGAGAGAGAGAGAGGGGGGGGGGGGGAGGGGAGGGGGAGAAGACAGACATATAGACAGACACGGACGTGTGGAGTAATTAAGATGAAACAGATAGGCTTAACATGATACTGTAAAACAGGATATTAGCAATGCAAAAGCCTTACATATCTGAAGAGGAAATATTCTGGAGACTAGGAAGAAGAGTACTAGAAATAGAAACAAAGAGTGAGAGAAGAAGAAGAAGAAGAAGAAGAAGAAGAAGAAGAAGAAGAAGAATAACATTTCTTGAAAAATAAATAAGATCAATGCGACTTAAAAAGAAAAGAAATTATAGAAAGTTGAGATACGTTTTCCGAACTGGCGATATTTTACTTATTATTCATTTTGCAGATGACTATACTACTCAACAAGATCAGCCGACACTTTTACATTTCGCGGCAAAACTTGGTCTGCAAAAGTTGGCGACAGTGCTTCTGAAAATGCCCGGTGCAATTCACGCCTGTCGTATGTTCAACTGTATCGGATGGTCGGCAGAGGATGTCGCACAAATAGCTGGACATAGCGAACTGGCTGACGATATACGGGTTCGTCTAATTTTTTTTTTTTTTTTTTTTTTTACGAGGGTGCGCGGTCAGTCTAGGATTGATCCCCGTCGGTGGGCCCATTGGGCTATTTTTCGTTCCAGCCAGTGCACCATGACTGGTATATCAAAGGCTGTGATATGTGCTATCCTGTCTGTGGGATGTTACATATAAAAGATCCCTTGCTCCTAATCGGAAATACAGCTTGCTCTGAATGTGCACATTAAACTCTCTGACCTGACCTGACCTGACCTAATCGGAAAGAGTTGCCGATTACGTGACGGCAACGGGTTTTCTCTCGCATTATCTGTGTGGTCCTTGACCATGTGACCATATAATCGTAATTAAAATCAGTTGAGTGTGTCGTTGAATAAAACATTTTTTCCTTCCTCACACAATGTCAGGGGCGACTGGCAACTAGAAAATGCGTTTTAAAAAATATATTTGATAAGGCCAGTATTTTTTAATTTTTAGGTTTACGAACAAGAACTTTTGTACTGCGCGCAACCGCGCGGTGCATAGAAATCGGAGCGAAATAGCGAATCGGACCGAAAGAGTGCGACCGAAGACGAATTAACAATTCGTATCTACAACAGTATATTTATTGACGAAATAAGTGTTATTTCTCACTGTTACCTTACGAAATGCGCCACAATAGACTAGAATGGAAACTTTTTTTTTCTTTAGAGCTATTTGTGGAAGTCGGCGGCAAAATTTTTTAATAATACAAGTGAAAAATACGACTTTATTTTTATTTTTATTTGAGCAAAATTTACGTCGGCGGGTTCGTAAACCGAATAATAAAAAAATACTGGCCTAAGGGTGGGTATCATCCTCCCGGCTATGCCAGTATGTTCCATTCCATTATATTATTCCATTTTATTATTCTGTTCTATTAGTATTTTCTTTGTTTTTCAGACATTCAAGGAAGGACACGATAAGGCTTGCAGACAATACCCAGGTAACTCAATCGCCTGTTACTTGGACATTAATATTTCTACTTTTGTAATTATAGCTATATGTACATGTTTTAAGTCCCGTACGTCAATCACTGTGTACAAATACACGCTTACTCATACCCCTTTCCCAGACTCGTCAAAACAAATGAATATGAAAGGACTGAACATTATACACTCTCTCTCTCTCTCTCTCTCTCTCTCTCTCTCTCTCTCTCTCTCTCTCTCTCTCTCTCTCTCTCTCTCTCTCTCTCTCTCTCTCTCTCTCTCTCTCTCTCTCTCTCTCTCTCTGAGATGACCTCTATGTGTCTATGTCTTTGAAATGTGCCCCCAACCCTGCCCCTGCCCCCCGCACACGTCTATAATATACATACTATACATGTATTTTTAAATTATTTAAATTAAAGTGCTTGACCTTTTGGCTGTACAAACTATCAGTGTTGAGTATTTAATCTATTATATGTTATAAACTCTGAAACTTATTTCTTTTCTGACCAGGAAAAGATGCAGGCTACGTGGAAATGAAGAAGTCAGCACATGGTATGTTACTAGTGTATTATGTCTTTGGACTGGGTAACTAACATTCTGTCATTTCAGTGAAATAGATGTTAAATATATCTACACGCAGATATATTTTATATTACCACGATAAACGTGTTTCTAGTGGGGGGGGGGGGGGTTAAAAAATTATTATATTTTAAATTATTATTATTATTATCATCATCTGAAATTGAATTTTTTCATTTCTATTTAAAAAAAAGATATTTAGCATTTTAATGTCCCAGATTAATTTTGCAATGCAATAAGGTATATGACATTTAACCGGCCTCGGTGGCGTCGTGTTTAAGCTGGTAGGTACAGGGTTCGCAGTCTGGTACCGGCTTCAACCAAGAGCGAGTTCTTAAGGGCACAATGGGTAGGTGTAAGGCCACTACACCCTCTTCTCTCTCTCACTAACCACAAACCAACTAACAACGAACCCACTGTCCTGGACAGACAGCCCATATAGCTGAGGTGTATGCCCAGAACAGCGTGCTTGAACCTTAATTGGATATAAGCACGAAAATAAGTTGAAATGAAATATGGCATTTAAATGCGTTTCTGATGAGTACTGGTGTATTTATTTCTATAAACTTAAAACAGGAATAATATTTAAAGTAATTGCTAGATGTGTCACAATACATCGATGCATCGATTGTACTGAGATGTATATTAGTATACATGTATTGACAAGTTATTTCCTTCAAGGAAAAACAGTCAAGTGAACAGAGAATATTGCCTGCTTATGTTAATATGTCTATAGTTGATGTGGTGTTTCCACATTAAAATTGTGTTTAATCAGTGATTCACTTTTAGCATGTTTATTTAGATATTAAATTATTTCACCGAAGCTTCAACTTCTTGTTTTACTGAGAAAACACGTCGAATCAAGTATCGTGATTTATATCGTATCTCGGGAAATGTATCATGATACGTATCGTAGCTAGATCTATTGTAACACCCCTAGCAGATACCAGTGAAAATGTCCATATATACCTTTTGTTAAAGTCGCAATCGCTTTGCCTAAAGTAGACACCTTTTACGCTGTTGTTGTTTGTTTGTTTGTTTTCATTTTGTGCTACTACAAACATCAGGATGACCAGAAACACAAATATGTTATTTAATTTTGTCAAAATTTATAATTTAAGCAAGAAGTTCAAAGTAGGGCCTAATGTATAATTGATTGGTAAAACAAACCTGCACGAGCCGAAGATAGTTTAGTTTACGCTGCTTAATAACTAGAGTCGGCGTCTTTCAGTTGTATGTGCAAAAGGACCAGTAATTTCCCCTCATATACAGTCAGACGACGTTATTTCGATGTTGAAGGAACCAAATAAACAAAGAAGTTGTCGGTGAAAATCATGCCATGTGAAGTTTCTGGATGTTGGTAAAATAATGCCATGTGAAGTTTCTGGATGTTGGTAAAATCATGCCATGGGAAGTTTCTAGAGGTTGGTGGAAATTATTCCAGTTTCTGGATGTTGGTAGAATTCATGCCATGGGAACCTTCTGGAAGTTGGTGGAAATTATGACAGTTTCTGGATGTTGGTAAAAATTATGCCATAGGAAGTCTCTGGATGTTAGTGGAAATTATGCCATGGGAGGTTTATGGATGTTGGTGGAAATTATTCCACAGGAAGTTTGTGGTTGTTTGTGGAAATTATTCCAGTTTCTGGATATTGGTGGAAATTGTGCCAGTTTCTGGATGTTGGTGGAAATTATTCCATAGGAAGTTTCTGGATGTTGGTGGAAATTATTCCAGTTTCTGGATATTGGTGGAAATTATTCCAGTTTCTGGATATTGGTGTAAATTAAGCCATGGGAAGTTTCTGGATGTTGGTGTAAATTATTCCATAGGAAGTTTCTGGATGTTGGTGGAAATTATTCCAGTTTCTGGATATTGGTGGAAATTATTCCAGTTTCTGGATATTGGTGGAAATTAAGCCATGGGAAGTTTCTGGATGTTGGTGTAAATTAAGCCATGGGACGTTTATGGATGTTGTTGAAAATTATACCATAGGAAGTCTCTGGATGTTAGTGGAAATATGCCATGGGAAGTTTCTGGATGTTGGTGGAAATCATACCACGGGAAGTTTCTGGATGTTGGCGAAAATTATGCCATGGGCAGTTTCTGGATGTTGGTGAAAACTATGGCAGTTTCTGGATGTTGCTGGAAAATATGCCAATTTTTGGATGTTGAAAACAATTAAGCCATAGGAAGTTTCTGAATGTTGGTGAAAGTTATGCCAGTTTCTGAATATCAGTGAAAATTATGCCAGTTTCTCGATGTTTGTAAAAATTATGCCATTAGAAGTTTCTGGATGTTGGTGAAAATTATGTCTGTTTCTGGATGTTGACGGAAATTAAGCCACAGGACGTTTCTGGATGTTGGTGGAAATTATGCCATGGGAAGTTTCTCGATGTTGGTGTAAGTTATGCCAGTTTCTTACAGAGGTCAAAATAACGACGTTATACTGTCATTGAAATACTTATTGGAACATTTTAGATGCTGGTGAAAAGTAATCTTTAATGCATAAAATACAATAATAACAGAAATCTCATTCACCGAGTAGGAAGAGGACTGGGCAGTACACGTTGGTAGTCTGTGACCGGGACTAACGCCACTGAACATGTATATTTGTTAAATATATTTCAGTGTCACGGACTACGTCTAATGTCGAGCATCCCGTAGCACCCCCGGTTCCGACATCACCCAGACCGAATACAGATCCAAAATATATCCATGTAAGATATATATTCAGTATTTAATACTATTGTTTATGCGTGGTCTTTATCAGTTAATATGTCTATTGATTATGTGTGTATTTGTATGTATTTTAGTATTATTTTCTGAACAATGTACAAAAACAAAACAAAAAAGGAAAGAAAATGCGAATATTTTAAATATATATATATATATATATATATATATATATATATATATATATATATATATATATATATGTATATGTATATATATGTATAAATAAATAAATAAATAATATATATATATATATATATATATATATATATATATATATATATATTCGCAGAGAGAGAGAGAGAGAGAGAGAGAGAGAGAGAGAGAGAGAGAGAGAGACACACACACACACACACACACACACACACACACACACACACACACACACACACACCACCTAACAGATATATACTCTTCAAAAAAAGTAGAGGAACTCTAATAAAAATTTACAATTGCCAAAATTGTAAGGTATATTAGCTGTGGGGAATGGTTATGTGATAATAGTGAATTAACTGGACAAACATTACAACCGTTAGTTCAGTATTACAGTAGGTTTTATGAGGTTCAGAAGTGAAATTTGAAAGTTAACGGGATTTTTTTTATCAGTAAATCGCAAATTCAAACAATAAAAATGACTAAAAGCAAAACAATAACAACTGTATGATCAACAGAATGAAAAAGATTGACAAAAATAATGTTCCACAGTGATTAATGGATCTTCCTGGAAATTGTCAAAATCGACACCCCACGCACATGTACGGGGCAACTGCATCATGCATGTGCAAACTATGGAATGTGTTTTGGTGTGTTGATAAACAGACCTGAACGTTCTTTACTAGGATGTCTGTGGTCAAAACGTATGTTCGGTCTAATAGTTGATATTAACATTAATATTTCAAGTTCTGATACTTTTTTTGAAGAGTATAAATGTATGTACATCGACTGTGAATCTCCAAATTATGAAGCAGTTATCTAAAAATTGTTTAATAATATGGGTGCTAAAATGGCACCAACTTATGCCACATTAGTTCTTTAGCAGTGATTATATCGTAATATGGAATGGAAATATGGAAATAATTCTGAAATAGTTTTTACGCAAACAATTTCTCACCTGGTGAAGGTCTGGGCGTGTTCTACATATTCCGTACGCACCACCAGATCTGTGCATATTAGATACTAAATGACGTCATTTCAGTAAGCGATGTCATCTTCCCTTGTTTTATTTCTGAGCGTTTGCGTGTCTCATTATGTTGGAAATACTTATCAGATATTTTAAAGGCATACTGTCACGGATTTAAGGACCGTATTTCTCTAAAAATGGATAAGAACTAAAAATTACATTAATTGTTGGAAACCAAATCTAGCTATTGCATCATCTTAACTGAACTATGATGGAGTGAAATCCATGTCAACCCTCTCGGCAATTTTAGTTTTCGAATTATGGACCATTGCCATAATTCAATTATTTTTTTTTTTACAAAATATCATTGATAAATGGAGTATGGTGGTTATGAAGATGGTTGAATAAAGTACATTTAGGGACAAATCAATTTTTTTTTGTTCAGGTAATACTTTGTTGGACCATTAAATAGGTCAGTAGTCTGTGACAGTATGCCTTTAAGGTTGGTAATAAATAAAATACTTAACTCGTTTTCGCTAGATATCATTTTAACAAAAACTCTTGAATTTTGTATGGTATCTGATCTCACTTTTGTTCGATCAAACGTTTACTAAAACTGATATCTAACGAAACAGGAATTTAGTATTATATATATATATATATATATATATATATATATATATATATATATATATATATATATATATATATATATATATATATATATATATATATACATGTATATATAAACTGTCACGACGAAACTGGCCAACTTAACGGCTGTGTTGTAATTTCCCCAACTCCCGACTTACGACTGGTGCGCTCAGATTAACAATTAAATAAACGGTCGTAGGAGTCGTATACGAGGAAAATCGAGTTGTAAGAGCGCTCAGAGTAGGAACTGAACAGTCGTAGAAGGAAGGAAATGTTTTATTGAACGACGCACTCAACACATTTCATTTTCGGTTATATGGCGTCAGACATAGGGTTAAGGACCACACAGATGTGGCCACTTCATGAGCTTCACGAGAAATAGCCCAATTGGTCCACCGACGGGGATCGATATCAGACCGATCGCGCATCAAGCGAGCGCTTTACCCCTGGGCTACGCCCCGGCCCTGGACAGTCGTAGAAGTCATGACAGCAGAACGTTGGTAGTCTGAGCCTAGCATTATATACTCAACAACGAAAGTTTAGCAAATATCTTTTATGACGTCTAAATATGCCATGGTTGAATAAACTTAAAAGAAAACCAGGTCCTCCTGTTGTGTTAAGGCAAAGGTTGATGAGTTTATGTTGTGTGTAAATGGTAAACATTTCAGATGTGAATACTAATTAATAAAAATAGGTTAATTTATAAATATTATGCCATGTCTTTTAACATTTGCTAAACTTTCATTGTTGAGTATATTATGCATTTCTTTCCTTTTTTTTTTTGACCGGCCTCGGTGGCGTCGTGGTTAGGTCATCGGTCTACAGGCTGGTAGGTACTGGGTTCGGATCCCAGTCGAGACATGGGATTTTTAATCCACATACCGACTCCAAACCCCGAGTGAGTGCTCCGCAAGTCTCAATGGGTAGGTGTAAACCACTTGCACCGACAAGTGATCCATAACTGGTTCAACAAAGGCCATGGTTTGTGCTTTCCTGCCTGTGGGAAGTGCAAATAAAAGATCCCTTGCTGCTAATCGGAAAGCGTAGCCCATGTAGTGGCGACAGCGGGTTTCCTCTCGAAATCTGTGTGGTCCTTAACCATATGTCTGACGCCATATAACCATAAATAAAATGTGTTGAGTGCGTCGTTAAATAAAACATTTCTTTCTGGGTTTTTCTTTCTTTCCTTTTTTTGGTCTAATTTGACGTGTTTGGCTTTAGGCGCATGAAAGCAGTACTACACGTCTTGGTGACGGGGACAACGAATGGGATATTATGCGACGACCACGATCCAAGGGAAGCGTATCAATTTATCGAGGTATTATGTTCCTTAGTAAGAATAGATCATTAGCTTTTGTTACGAAAATCATGGGCCAGTTTTTGGAGCTATACGTTCATTCATTCATTCATTCATATATATCACCCCGTCGGTGGCCCATTGGGCTATTTCTCGTTCCAGCCAGTGCATCACGACCGGTATGCCAAAGGCCGTGGTATGTGCTATCATGTATGTGGAATGGTGGAAAAAAGATCCCTTGCTACTAATAGACAAATATAACTGGTTTCCTCTCTAAGACTATGGCAAAATTACACAATGTTTGACATCCAATAGCCGATGATTAATAAATCAATGTGCTCCAGTGGTGTTGTTAAACAAAACAAACTTTCATTGATATCAACTTATTTTTGTGCTAATATCCAGTTAAGGTTCAAGCACGTTGTCCTGGGCACACACACCCACACACACATACACCCACCCACCTACACCCACCCACCCACCTACACACACACACACACACACACACACACACCCTCAGCTATCTGGGTTGTCTGTCCATGACAGTGGGTTAGTGCTCAGCTGTTAGTTGTTAGTGTGAGAGAAGTTGGTGTTGTGGTCTTACTCTCACCCATTGAGTCGTTAAAACTATCTGGGTGGGAGCCGGTACCGTGTTGCGAACCCAGTACTTACTAGCGTTATGTCCGATGGCTTAACCACGACACCACCGAGGCCGGTGATAGATACGTTTCAATTTTTTTAATTTTTTTATTTGTCATGTGTTAACCAAGATATATAGTTGTACTACTTTATGTGTACATCAGTAAACCATAACAATTTATTTTGCTTATAGTGTCTCTTAAGGGACAGTCCTGAGTTACATTGTACAACCATTGTAAAATGTTTCCGACCAATAGAGCCTTTTTAATGACGTAACATACGAATTAAATACATTTTCGTATTTAGAAAGATTTTTTAAAAGATAAAATCCCGGTAAGCAAACTAGTCATAACCAACCATTATTTGTTTATTTTGTGAAAATTATGAAATATTAAATTTAAGTTTGTAATTTCTTTTTTTTAAGATGTGAAAGTTATCAACTCTGAATCTTTAAGGAGGCAGATATCACGTGAAGAGGTAGATGCGTTTGAAAATTATTTATGTCATCCATCCATTCATCCACCCATTTGTACATACATACATGTATGTACGTTCATACAAACACACACACACGCACGCACAAATACAATATATAGACACACACACACACACACACACACACACACACACATTTACAAGCAACATCAACATATCAGCATGAATATGCCAATATGTTGACCAAAAGTCACATAAGGCAAGTAATGACAGTTTGGAGGTCTTTATGTTTTTTATGTTTTAGCTATTGCTGTTTGTTTCCTACTGTGGTAAAACTGCTAAAACTTTAATAATTCTTTTTTCTTGATTTTCAGAAAAGCAGGCCCAATCGCGTTACAGTGCTCATTGAAGACTCTTTAGATCTGAGCCCACCTTCCAACAATGGCGGGGATTCCGATCGTGCGGAACGAGAATACGCGACAATCGGCGAATTCTTGGAGGATTATAAATCCTATACATCCCTGGCTAAAACCACGGGCCCACCCTTACCAGAAAAAGATCCAAGTACCCCAGGTTCTGCGATAAACAGCCATGCAGCGACCCAAGAGAGAAAAACACAACCCCAAGAAAGCATATACAGCTTTCCAAAGCCTATTACAAATAAAATCTGAAGAAAGTTTTTTTAATGGGTTTATATCATGTTCTGAAAGCCGAGAACAATTTACTTTAAACAAAAATAGCACTGGGTTTATTTTCATTAACTGAAACAGTTTTAATGTAGACAGTATATATGTATAGAAAAGGATATTGATAAACGTGATTCTTATTTCCCATATTGAATTAGCAGATGAACCGGCAAAGAAAGATTGGCTCCAGGGTAAAACAAACAGAAGACTATTGATTACAATGAGCTGAAGCAAAAAAATCTAAACAAAAAGACAGAAACAAAACCAAGGACATAACTCAATCAAAGGATTGACAAGGGAGGAGCAAGTCATCATTTGTAGACAGAACAGGACATAACAGACTGGATAGCTACCTACACACAGTCAAGCTCTCAAATACTGCAGTGTGCCTATGTGGACAGGGAGAAGAGACAACAACCCATATCCACCAGGATTGCAGCCAGCACCAACAAATAAGAGACCAGATGCGGCCTGCTTACGTATCCATGGCAGAAAGTTACATGGCGACAAAGAACACCTTAAGAAAACTGCCCAGTTCACCCTGATGTCGAAGAATAGTTTAGTTTCGAAAAGCAACCTATTTAGGACGCGACAGTCATGTTGATTAGAGTGAACGAAAAGAAGAATAATTCCGATATAATTATGCAGTAGAAATCACTGTAAATTATTCTCTTTTTTCTTGCTTTCTTTATTAAATGTTTTATAAAATAAAATAAAAATAAATAAAATTAATCTTCTTTTTAACCCTTTTGCACAAATACTTTATTACCACAAAACGGCAATGAGGTAATCAATTTATAACAGTATTTCAAACACATTAATAGACGTGTGTACTATGTGATATAATAGTATATGTATTTTATTGCTGTTGATGACATCATTAAACCTTTTTGAAAAAAACCCAAATAAAACAAAATGTACTTTCGTGTTTATTTTACTACTACTACTACTACTACTAGAAATGGGCCACATGGACAAACAAACCTCAAAACCGAAATACACGTGGCTCCAGATAAAGCTAATGCAGTTTAAGTGCTTACAACTTAATAAATATATCACCAATTGACTAGTAATTGGGTATAGATAATAACTGGTTAGTGCCTTAAGGTATAGGCTGTATCCTCCGAAAGTTTCTCGCGAATGCCGCGAAGGTCTGCCGAGCGGCATTCACTATTCGACCCGAGCAGGTTACAACAGGCACGGCGAATCAAAAATATTATTGGTAGTAAATCTTAAGGCAGAGATGAATTTTACTTGTAGAATGCAGGAAATTGAATTTCAGGACATCTTGTTTTAAAAAATTTACGGGGGAGTATACCCCCGAACCTCTAGAAACTTTGCTTTGTGCCCTCAATCTCAGCTCCCCCACCCCATGTTTACTTGCTTCTGTCGTGCCTGTAAAAGTCATTATCTTAAGGCTGTAACCGGTTATTTTATTTATCCATGTGATTAAAATCAGCACGACTGGGTCTATAACTACCAAAAAACACAAACACAATTTAATATTTACCTTTGAACTGTTGTAATTGTATATATATCTGCCAACACACAAACAATGGTAATTTACCCAAGCCACTGTTTTCACCCTCAGTCGTATGTTCTAATATACGTAGTTGCAGTTGTTAAAAAAGGAAGATGGATTATGAATTTTCAAACTTTATTTCTTTTATTTTTTTCTATAAAACAATAAAGACATGTATAAAATAAATAATTTTCAAAAATTATATCACAAATAATCACAGTTATGTTTACTACACTAAATAATCATATACCAGAAAAAGGAATATTTGCACCAATTGCCTTTGAGAAACATTTATACAAAGTATACAATATCTATAAAGTCTTACTATCGTTTACATAACAAAATATAAATAATGGGACACCACAATGCTAAAGAAAAAATATTTTTGTAACAGCATTACATTAAAAAAGAACATTTTCTTTCTTTTTTTTCGTACAAAACCATATACATGTATAGAAAGTAAGTCACCAGGAATATATTTAGTTTTTGTAAATAAATAAGTAAATAATAATAATAATAATAATAAAAAAACCCATACATATTTATTATGTTCGGTCAGGAAAGCTACAAAAACAAACCCTATTAGCGTTCATTTATCAAGATGTTTTAAATATATTTTAGTTATGAACACACACTTACAACATACCTATATATAAACAAAAACGCACATCTTAACAAAAATACCCTTTTTACCCGTTGAACACTGAAGTTTGTGGTGATTTGGCTACTTATATAGTGATGTCAAATTCAAACAGTCCACTGAATTAAACACTACCGAAATCAATGTATTTCTACGCGTGACTTACAAGAGCCGTGAACACGTTTTAATTGAAATAGCCATTCAAATATGCTTACAACTTTTTTTCTACGATATGTAGGGAACAGGGGCTTATTTCACTAAACATCGTAAGTTTACGTCTGCGACTAGCAGTTATACCGGGTATACGTTTACACGTGTTTGGCATCCATTTCATACGGAAAATTACATCATTACGAAAAATGGAGCATTTTAATGACAAGAGAAAATGAAATGTGTACTTAAAACTATATTAAAAATATAATAGTAATAATAATAATTGTGTTTTAGTCGTAGATTTACGTTTACGTGCAAAACTAGGCTTACAATATTTTGTGAAATTGGGCCCTGAACTGTAGTCTTGTATCCATTAGTCATATCTTACAACTCGTTTTGAAAAAAATGTATCCAATTAACTTTTGTTTGTAACATACGTTTCGAAACAACTAGATACATTAATGGACATTAATATAGTATTCTCTATGAATCAGTTTTGTTGATCCAGAAAAGGTTACAACAAATAAATCGTCTTATTGCATGGGTGTAACGAGCTAAAATGTACACCGAATTCGACTAGCTCTCGTCCAGATTAATATTTGGTAATTTGGTTCTGCCAAAAGACAGGTGCACACAATAGTTATTGCCTTTGTATACAGGTACATTACAAGTTATTTAGATGTAGTATCACATGCAACGCCTGTCTAAAACTGTTGCAACATGTAAATGGTATCTAGCGGATATCAATGTAATACTCTCTATGTATAAGTTGTGTTGATCCAGTAAAGGTCACAACAACTCAATCATCTAATTGGTTGTAACGAGTGAATTATACACGAGATTCGACTGGTTCCCATGCAGATTAATGTGGTAGTAATCTGGGTGGGGGTGATTTTTCAAAACAGAAGATACACACTCAATAGTTTTCGTCCTGGGTTGGGTTTCCAGCTATCCTGAGGCGGAACCCGGGACGGACATGCTCGAAACCTCTGTGGTATATGAGCACGATTAAAAGTCACACATACACACTCAATAGTTTTTGCCTACAAGTAGAAGTACATTACGACCTATTTAGATGTTGACTTACATGCAACGTTTTGTCTAAATCTGCTGAAACATGTAAATGATATCCACATCAATGTAATACTCTTTATGTATAAGTTGTGTTGATCCTGTAAAGGTTACAACAAGTAAATCATTTAATTGGTTGTAACGAGTGAATCATACACCTGATTCGACTGGTTCCAATGCAGATTAATATGCGGGAATTTGGTTCTCTCAAAGCACAGAAGGTGCACGCTCGATCATTACCACCTTTAAGTACTACCATACTATGTTAAAATGTTGGCTCACACGCGACGTTTTGTCGAAAACTGCTGCAATATGTACATGGTATGTAACCGACATTGATCTAGTATTCTGAATGTACTTGTTTTGCTGATCCAATACAGGTCACAAGTCAATCATCAAATTGGAAACGTACAGCAGATTCAACTGGCCTTTTGTAGCTTAATATAATTTGATTCTCATAAAATACAGAAGATACACACTCAGTAGTTACTAGTCATTGCCTCACAGGTACCACCATAATGCATTACGAGTTATCAAGATGTTGGCTCACATGCAACGCGTTGTCTAAAACTGCTGCAACATGTAGGAGTTCATCTGAGGGGGGCACTGTACGGCGGGCGGGAAGCTCGGACAGGGGGGTCGAGGAGTGCTGGAGGAGGTCAGGTGACCGGGGTAGGGGAAGAAGGGACCTGGTGCAGACGGAGGTCGCATCATACCATAGGCCGACTGCGGTGTCATGAAGAGTGGATGGACGGGCGGGACCTTGTTCTCCTGAACCCGTCTTCGCCATCGAGCCCGTTTGTTCTGGAACCACACCTGCAACAATGGTATAATCATGAGCAGCTAAATAATGGCCAACACACATCGGAGCTGAAGCTGGCAACGATGGTACCAGTCGAAAAAAAAAGATGAATCGCACTGAATCGAATATGACAAACCACACCACGGTATTTTCTGGTGCGAACTAGAGATCTGGCAGCAGATGACGTGGAACATGCGCCATATTTTAACAGCGCCGGACTCATCAGACCCAGCTTCAGTGTTTTTTGGGCCAAACATTATGTTATATTTTTTATAAATGATAAATTATTAGCCTATGTATTACAGAGATACAATGAACTATATACTGATACTGACTTTCAAAACTTAAGAAACAAATAATGTAATCAATATGTGTGTGTCAAATAAAATACATGTATCTAAAGCTGTGTAATTCAGTTTATGACACTTTGATGGCGCGCGCGAGAGAGAGAGAGAGAGAGAGAGAGAGAGAGAGAGAGAGAGAGAGAGAGAGAGAGAGAGAGAGAGAGAGAGAGAGAGACGGGATGGGATGGGATGATAGATGGAGAAAGAGCGACATACATAAATATAAATGGATGAATATACAGACACAATTTTAAATAATTACCTTCAGCTTTTGTTCTGGAATATTGAGATTTTTCGACAAGTCTTCCATCACCTGCGATTCAGGATATGGAGTATCCAAGAACACTCGTTCTAAAGACCGAACTTGAGCTGGTGTGTAGTTAGTCCGAGACTTCTTCTTCGTCTGGTCAGTAACATCAGGACAGATAACACTCGTTTCCGACCTTTCAGGAGCAGAAACAGCAGGCGCAACTGTTTGCTGGCCAAACAACGCAGAGGTCGCAGTGTTTGGATCTTGGTTTGCTCGTTCACGTTTTACTAAAGTCTGAGTAGATACAGGTAAGCTTTGTTCAAACAGAGGAAGCTCATGGTTAAATGATGTCGGAGATGGACTTTCGGGCACAGAGTCCGCTGGTCTTCCGAAAATCGACGAAGTAGATTCGGACAAACTCGACTGATTGGAATGGTCAGAGCTAGAACCAGGTGATATGTTCTGAATGGAACTGGATACACTTTGGATGCCGCTAGATGGCGTAGATCTGTCACTGCTATTGTTTGTCACGTCTAACGAATGTGAACTGTCTGAAAATTAAAAATAAATATAAAATGAAGTATTTCCCTTTATTTCGGTTTTAGTAATAATATTATTTATAAAGGACACTTTTTTGTACTAAACGTTGTAACAAAGTATAAAAATACTATCGAGGGGGAAAAGTTAATATGTTGTTTGTGTTAACAACACCACTAAAATACATTGATTAATTAATCATCGGCCACTCAGTGTTAAACAATCGATAATTATGACACATAGTGGTGAAAACACATTTTTCTATTAGCAGCAAGAGATATTTTATATGCACTTACCCATAGAGAATATATCATTAAACTTGAAACAAGTTTATCGTACCATATTATGAAATCATTTACTAATGCAAAATACAAACTACAGTTTTAATAAACAGGTATGTTATCGCTATAAACAGTTGTGGTCAGCTACCTTCATAAAACATACAACTGTCACGAAGAAAAAAACAAAAATGAAAAAGAAAAAAGATATAGATAATATATTCTCAAGAACTAAATTATAAAACTAAACTCTAGACTGCAGCCTTAAAACTAAATAATCAATTATATGATGCATTTTAAAATGTATTTTTGTACACAAATTCATTGTTAAAAAGTAAATAATTATAAATAGTCAAAATACATTAAAAATACATTATTTTGTACTAAATGCAATTAAGAATACAAATTACCGTCACACGAATCAGGACTGCAGAAAGCCGAGTCTGGCGCTGAATCCACGTCCGATATAGGAGAATCCATTGCTGAAGTCGCCGCCCTCACCGGAGTTTGTTGGTAGACACTGCTTGGATATAGGCTTGCAGCAAACCATTCAGGAAACACCGACGAACCCGACCCAGGAACTGTTTTATCATCTCTTCCTGGAGACACGGACGATTCCTTGGCACGTGAAATCACCACAGGAGTTGGTGCAGACGAGGTATAGCGTGTCGGAGTTGATTGAACTGTTCCGGTGAAGATAGGTCTTGGCGCTTGGTGTGACAAAAACATGGGTGATGATCTGGATGATGTAAAGCATGTCGGCACAGTCGCCGAAGTGTTGGTTATCGTTGGTGTTGCCGTGTACTGTTGAGAGGTACTGGCCGTTGTTTCGTTATTCCGCGACGTGCTGCTTGAATCAGCCAGCCAGTTCTGAACTGATACTGGTGGATGTTTCATTATAGTGTTTACTGGATGACACGAAAGATTGGTAGGCACAGGAAACATCCAAGGAGGAACTTGGAAAGTCAGTCTGTTTTCCTCTTTCACGTCTGGAGATACCTGTCCTCTGGCTTGACTGTGAGGGATGTTTGCAAATGGAAACTGAAAGGCATTATGAGCAGCAATATGGGAGATGTTTGGAAACAATGGAAAAGGGTATCCATGGCTTGTGTCTGGTCCATTATGAAGCATATTAGGATATGTTCCAGAACTGTCTCTCTTATCTAATACAGGATGTGACAGCGGACCATTAGAAGAATGACTGGTAGCCGTAAACATTTGCTGTGCTGTGTTTGCGACGGTATTTACATACTGATGACCTGAAGCGACATGTGTGGTCTGACCAACAGTACTGTGTGTCGTAAGACTCATCTGAATGCGATCAGATCCTTCGTTTATTTTTGACTGAATCTGAGACTGTGACTTTGCCACAGTAGCTGAAGCAGAAGCTTCAGATGGCAAACTTGAGCCCTCTGATTTGTAATTAGCTGTTGCCTTCGAATTGTCCAATAACACGTTTTTCTGACTTGTGTCATACGAAGTGGCCATATTTTCTGGAGAATGAGATACTTCTGGCAAAGCACGTCCTTCGGTTACAGATATCTCTGAAATTGGCGTCTGCGTTTGTTCTGGCTTTTCATCTTTGGGAGATGGACAGGAAAACTGTGTGGGAGAATCGATTATCCCAGACAGAAACGCGATGTTTGATAGAAGATCGAGGCCACTGTTTGCCGAGTAGGTTTGTACATTCGGGGTCGTGTCCTGGGTGTCTGATTTACCAGAAGATACATCTACTTCAGCAGGTTGTGGTGTGGAGACAACCGTTTTCCACGGACAGAATGTAGGTTCGGACATGTCTCGAGAAGAAGCATGTGACACCTGTAAAAAGAGAGGTAACATCATAAGCCAAAATAACTAAATAAAAGGAATGTTTGCAAATTAGATTGTAGGGGCGGGACGTAGCCCAGTGGTAAAGCGCTCGCTTGATGCGCGGTCGGTATAGGATCGATCCCCGTCGGAGGGCCCATTGGGCCATTTCTCTTTCCAACCAATGCACCACGACTAGTGTATCAAAGGCTGTGGTATGTGCTATCCTGTCTGTGGGATGATCCATATAAAAGATCCCTTGCTGCCAATCGAAAAGAGTAGCCCATTGAGTGGTGACAGCGGGTTTCCTCTCTCAGTGGTCCTTAACCAAATGTCTGACGCCATATAAGCATAAATAAAATGTGTTGAGTGCGTGTTTAAATAATATATTTCCTTTCCATCAGAGTGTATGTGTTCAATGCGTAGCTTCAGTTGACAGCCATTATTATGAGTTGCAAACCAATCTAATAAAAACCCTGAATTCGTCCCCTAGGTAGTGATTGTTGTAAAAGTTTGTTCGTTTTGTTTAACGACGCTACAAGAACACACTCATTTAGTAATTATCGCTGTTGAATGCCTAACATTGGGTAATTTTAACATAATTATAGTTTTGAAGAGGAAACCCGCTAAATTTGCCATTATAAGATTGTTAGGACATATCTCGGCCTTTGATATACCAGGTGTGGTGCACTGGCTGGAATGACCACTGATCCCAAACCGACCGCGCATCAGTCGGAATACTTTACAACAAGGCTACGTCACGCCCCTCAGAATGTAAGAAAACTGACTCTGTAACCATTGATTCGACATGCTTATTCTGGAGGTTTTCTGTCTTGTTATTTGAAAGACACGTATTAATGAAAGTCTTTAGAGGAGGGCCAACGGAATAAAGTTAACAAACTAACGAATGAATGAACAAATGAATGTTAAACGATATCCCATCACGAAAGTATATATCGGCTAGTGAAATAAAGGTAAATATATAAATGAATGGATACAAAAAAACTCCATTAAACAATGGTATTTGTTGTCACAGCCAGTGCACTACGACTAGTATATCAAAGGCCGTGGTATGTGCTATCCTATTTATGGGATGGTGCATATAAAAGATCCCTTGCTACTAATGGGAAAAATGTTGCGGGTTTCCTCTCTATGACTGTGTGAAAAATGACTGTTTGACATCATATAACCGATAATTAATAAATCAATGTGCTCAAGTGGTGTCGTTAAACAAAACAAACTTATTCCATTAAGCAATGGAGTAGTAAGCAGAATCTTTGATAAAACAAGAAATATATAAGCCAAAAATAACCAAAATGAATGCAGGTAAGCGTAACAGGTACTACCAGCGAAGACTATCACCAGCTTCAGTGGCGTCGTAGTTAAGAATGCTAGGTACAGTTCGCATCCTAGCGTCGGCTTTAGGCAGAATGAGCTGCAAAGACTCAACGAGGAGACGTGTGTTCACTGTACCAACCTCTGTCTCACTATACAGGAAGGAAATGTTTTATTTAATGACGCACTCAGCACATTTTATGTACCTCAGACATATGGTTAAGGACCACATTGAGGGAGGAAACCCGCTGTCGCCACTTCATGGACTACTCTTTTCGATTAGCAGCAAGGGATCTTTTATATGCACCATCCCATAGACAGGATGGCATATACCACGGCCTTTGATGTACAATGTATACACTTTCTATATCTGTGTGGTCCTTAACCATATGTCTGACGCCATATAACCGTAAATAAAATGTGTTGAGTGCGTCGTTAAATAAAACATTTCCTTCCTTCGTGCTATACGCGAATCTTGTGTCATGCGTATCGTGAATTTGGTATCGCTTTTTTAGGGCCTTACCCTAATCAAAATCCTAGGTGGGGGGACTACTTTTTATAAACAAATGAAACACTATACAAATTAAACCCTGAGGTGTGTACATGCTATTTTCTGGAGTAAACTGCCCTACCCACCGCCCCCGCCGGAGGATACGGCCCTGATTTTACTCTTCAACTTTCGCTAGAAATATACCAAATATATGTCATGATATAAAAAAAAGTTAAATTTGTCCTATAAGACTTCGTGATCAGTAAGACAACACGGTTTCGATGGTCCATACATAACCAAAGTATCACATGACTACAGTTATATGCCACCCATTGAACACACTAAATTAATGATGAATGAATGAACGAATGAATGAATAAATGAATCAATGAATGAATCAAGGATCCATCTTATAATTAATCGAAGGCAAGAGCTCCACCCGTTCCCCCCATCATTTATAATAGTTTAGGGTTAGGGTTAGGGATAGAGTTAGGTTTAGGGTTAGGGATAGAGTTAGGGTTAGGGCCCCATGCCCCACTTTTCTATATATACCCCATCAAAAAATCCCTCTTTAGATCGATAACTAATGGGGGGAACGGGCGGTACACTTTCCTTAATCGAAATCAATACAAGAGGGTGCTTGCAAACCCTTCCAAAAAAAAAAGGGCATGATATAGTATGTCGCAAATATTTATAATTAACAACTAGTAGCCATTTAAAAGCCAGTATGGTTGATTACAAATTATACAAACATTCCTTTCCTTTATGGGTAGGACTTTCCTTTGGCACCGTCACGTATAAAGAACATTACAAATGCTTATCATAAATAGGGTTAGAGTTTGTGACAGTGCCAAATGAAAATCCTTCCAAATATAAAAATCAACGGAAATGAAATAAAAATATTTCATTTACTTACCATGCTGTACTAAAAGCCGTTCCAGTTTAACACGTTCTTCTTCGTGCGACTACGAGATGGCAATGTTTACAGCGTGTTGGTGTTTTGACTTTTTCAATCACAATCCACCCCGCTCCTGCCGTGACATAGGCCAACCTGTCAAGTTTTGAGTCAACTCCACAACGCGCAAAAGACCTCGCCACTTTACCGTAAAAACTAATCACTCGTCGGCGTAAACAAAAGCTGGCAATTACGTTTAATAACGAGCGGGTGAGCTCGTCACGTCTGTCAGGTAAGTCAATTAAGCTGGGTGAGAAATCTATTGTTAGAGTTAATTCTTTTGTTTTACGTTATCAGGAGGTGGGGTGGTAGTAGAGAGGGGGTTACATGCTATTTAACCATACCCCGGCACATTAATTATTTAATCAGCAGCTGTATTTTTTAACGATACCTCAATCACAATGTTTAATCAGATGAAGGAAGGAAATATTTAATTTAACGACGCACTCAGCACATTGTATTTAAGGTTATATGGCGTCGGACATATGGTTAAGGACCACACAGATATTGAGGTAAGAAACCCGCTACATGGGCTACTCCTTTCGATTAGCAGCAAGGGATCTTTTATATGCACCATCCCATAGACAAGATAGCATATACCACGGCTTTGATATACCAGTCGTGGTGCACTGGCTAGAGCAATAGGCCCACTGACGGGGATCGATCCCAACCGACCGCGCATCAAGCACGCGCTTTACCACTGGGCTACGCCTCGCCCCCTTAATCATAGGCTATTACGTATCTGACATAATTATGGTAATGCCAGATATGGTCACTATGAAGCGAGGTGGTGGTTGTGTGGGGAGGCGGGGTTAGATATGTTGTTTAACGCATCCCAGCCAGAGCCGGTGGCGTCGTGGCAGGCCATCGGTCTACAGGCTGGTAGGTACTGGGTTCGGACCCCAGTCGAGGCATGGGATTTTTAATTCAGATACCGACTCCAAACCCTGCGTGAGTGCTCCGCAAGGCTCAATGGGTAGGTGTAAACCACTTGCACCGACCAGTGATCCATAACTGGTTCAACAAAGGCCATGGTTTGTGCTATCCTGCCTGTGGGAAGCGCAAATAAAAGATCCCTTGCTGCCTGTCGTAAAAAGAGTAGCCTATGTGGCGACAGCGGGTTTCCTCTCCAAATCTGTGTGGTCCTTAACCATATGTCTGACGCCATATAACCGTAAATAAAATGTGTTGAGTGCGTCGTTAAATAAAACATTTCTTTCTTTCCCAGCCAGAGCCGGTTTATCCTAGTAGCACATGTAGCACATGTAGCATATGCTGCGGGCCCCGCGCTTCATGGGCTCCACTGTGATGTGTACATTTATTTTCCCCAGGTAATTTTTCCCCAGGTAATTTTCCCCCACTTCCCGTGGGGGTTGCAAAATGTATATCCCGGGAAGGTGTCCCCGCTGTTATTTGAGCATCAGGATCCTAAACAGGCTCTGATCCCAGCACATTATTTAATCGGCCAGTGTTGGAAAAGTAATGTTTTTAACGACACACCAAACATAATGTTTAATCAGCGGATATGACGTATTTACAATAATTATGGTAATGCCCGATATGGTCATAATCAAGCGACGTGAGAAGGGTGAAGGGGAGGAAAGGATATGTTGGTTTACGACACCCCAGCACATTATTTAATCAGCATCTGCTTGCAAATGGATGTTTAACGAAACCCCAGCACATTGTTTATCTTACATAATTATAGTAATGCGATGTACGGTCGTGAGATCTAAAGAAAGTTTGATGTATGTATGTATGTATGTGTATGTGTATGTGTATGTATATATATGTATCTGTATCTGTATCTGTATCTGTATCTGTATCTGTATCTGTATCAGTATCTGTATATATATTGTTTTAGATAATGGTCGTCCGGTTCCAGAAGCAGAATATCCGGATTAATGAACACATTTGTATTGTGGAGAGTTTGTTTTGTATTCCGGGTGTCCATATATATATATTCAAACCTGTCTTAAGCGGTCACACAAGGGAGTACAAACAAGCAACCGCTTAAGACAGGTTGGCACATATAACATTTTAAAAATGTTTGTTGTTGTTTCTTTTTTTACCGTCTGTTCCGGATGTGTGCTCCACAGTTAAACATAAATTAACTTTCGACATGTTAGCTTCTTTAAAAAATAATGTAACTGGAATGTATTAATTTAACTGTTCTAACCTTCCTACTTCATTCGGTGTATTGTCATAGTAAACATAAGCGTACGAGACAGAGGGACAGGGGGAGCAACTGCCCCCCCCCCCCCCCCCCCCCCCCAGTCCTGGAGAAAATCCTCAAATTCGGGCAAAAACAATAGAAAAATGAGCTGGCCTGAACACTTTTTACCATGTTTTCATTATTCTACCCAAAATATTAGTTGTAATCCATGTAAATATACGTGGCGATTCGTTTGCAATCCTGTATAGCGGTTTGGCAGTAATTCTATGAATAAACGTTGTAATTCAGATTCGGGCACTTTTGTTTCACACGGGCAAAAACCAACTTGACCCCCCTACAAAAATGGGAGCCCGTATGCCTATGATTATAGATAGTAAGTGAATGATTATAGATAGTAAGTGTGTGAGAGAGAGAGAGAGAGAGCGAGAGAGCGAGCATATAAAATATTTCTTGCTACTAATGGAAAAAGTGTAGCGAGTTTTCTATATAAGGACTATATGTGAAAATTACCAAATTTGTGACATCCAATAGCCGATGATTAAAAAATCAATGTGCTCTAGTGGTATCGTTAAACAACAGGGCTGCACAGTTTGCGCGAACGACCGTTTCGTTCGCGTGAGGGTCGCGCAAAACCGTCCTTGCGTAACCCATTTTAAATTCGCGCGAATTTTGTGCGCAGCAGTGCTGAACGATATTTTGCTCATCGTTGAAAATAAAACGCCACTCACTACATCAACAGTGTTGGGTATTGTGCGGGGAATGCAGACGATTTGTCATTCTTTCCTGTTCGGTATTGTTGCATTATCACTCGAACAATACTGCAGATTTCCGTAACTCCGCCTGTCAGATTATCTTATAGTACACGTCACGACAATCGGCGCATCAAAAGACCATGGTTTTGAACTGAATAATTCGACACAAAATCAGAATAACTGACTTTTAGTCTTTATGCACAGTGTACATAATATACAAAGGTATTTAACTTCATAACTTTTCTTGTAATATGGTGTTGCTACGGTAATGGCAAATGAAAAGTAGCAAAAATGACGAAAAAACACGCTAAATGTTTTTTTTTCCCTCATACAAATTTATTAATTAATATTTTTGCCCGAAAATTGGTACCAAAAAGTACCCTCCTATCTATTTCCAAAACCGTTTACGTTTTTATCCTAACTCTTTAGAAGTAAAGTTATTGCTGAAAACGTAGGTGCCGATTGCCGTGCCGCGTACTATAGTAAAACAAACAGACCTTGACCTTGATAACTAAGAAGCTATAATTTCGGGAGTACTTTTCATACTGGAAACGGATGCAAATCAACATTATTTGAATTGTTTAGGAAGACCACTGAGGTTTTTAGTTTTTTTGTTTTTAAAAGAAATGAAAAGTTGCTTTAATAGTTATAAATTACTTAAATTTTATTACGAAAAGAATATTCGGAATTTTACGGGAACCGCATAACCGCGGAACATGACGAATAGCTAAGAAATGTTTCCGTTTAATTTGGAGATCCTACTTTTTACGTTATCGTGCGAGTCGACAGGCAGCCAATACAATAAATTACTTCGGTCGATTTAAATGCACGTGGCTGTAGCGTGAAAATCAAATATGTATGTTCCGAAATTCAAGGAAAGGAATAAATACAAAATTGAATCAATGACTGAAAAGACTTTTAAAAAATGGTCATTTGCTGATAACTTCCGCTATGATATTAATGAAGAAGGTAGATTAGAAAATTTGCAGTGTAAAACCTGTAGTTCCAAATTTGCTCAGATCGTCGATGAGGCCAAAAAAAAAAACCCACGAAAATAAAGGGTGCGATTGTAACTAGTATAAAACAGTATATTGATGGTGTAAATTACGTTCATTACTCCAGTGTTCAAAGGCATTGTAGACCCGGCTCTTTGCATGAATTTGCCGCAAATCTCATACGTACTGAAAAAAAAATGTGACAGCTCTGACAATCCCAAACAAAACGAAGCTTCCGCTGCCGCTGGAGGTTCTACTTCAAAAACACACACAACAAACACCAATGCACAACCAGGAATATACTTTATTTTCATTTCAGCTAGTACAGATGCATATTTAAAACTATTTCGTACAGCTTTGTACATTGTAATGGAACAGGTTGCATACACAAAATTATCGGGTTTGGTAAAGTTGCAAAAGAAAAATGATTTGAAATTGTTGGATGGTAAATCGAACCGAACAGCTTGTACTAAGATGATAGGTGCTATGGCCGACGTGGTTCGAGAAGATATTAAATAACTTTTAGAAGATGCTAAGTTTATATCTGGGTTATGTAATGGATCCGAAGCAAGGAAAACGAAAGAAGAGAAAGAACCGATTCAGCAAATCACCAGAATTTGAAAACATTGACGAAATGATGAAATCCGTTCATTACTTGTTCAAAAACAGCGGAAAAAATTGGAGATTGGTGCAGCTTATTGCAGAAAAACTACAAGTCAACATACGTAGATACCCCAAAGTACACGGAACACGATTTCGGAGCCACAAAGACCGAGGTCTACGTGTTTTTTTTATACAACTATTGTGTATTCTTATTGTTTGCTGAGAATGCCATAGAGACCCAAGGCCTTGTGACACCACAAATGAAAATGAAAATCGCTGGATTCAGAAGAAAAATGCTGCAATACGAATTCATTGGTTGCGCTGCCCTATACCAAGAAATATTAGAAAAAACTGCCCATGTTTCTCTGACAATGGAAGCTGTCAGTACCGTCATCTCAGATATATTTGATGTTTTAGATGATTGCAATGATATGCTTAATGACTTAGCAGAACCGAGCCAAAGAAACCAGAATCATTTCGACATTTTGTCTGCTGCCAGAAAGATGAAAGTGTTATCAGCTACAGATCTGCCATCAACATGTGGACCTAACACCAGCCAGTTGGAGCTCATGTCCACCAATCAAAACCTTACTTGCAGAATCCTGCCAGTGATTTAATACTAACAACACTGCGTAGTCCCCAATGTCCAGGCAACATTTCGTCTGTAAATAATAATTTAAATATTGACCAATCACACTTCGCCTTTTATAACGTTATTTGGGAGCATACAAATTCTAAAAATATCGGGCGAGTCTATTTTAGTGGCCGCAGTACAGCGAACCATACCAGTAAGTACGGGGTGGGTTATCAGTCTTCAATTTTACATTACAAAAAAACCCAAACTTAATCAGTCTTCAGTTTTACATTACAAATTATTTATTTTATAAAATAAAACATGTTTTAAGGCATTCGTAATTCACACGAAACATGTCGTATACCCTCAGGATAATTCGGAATGTTTTCAAATTATTTTTAAATCACTGGCAGGATTCTGCAAGTAAGGTTTTGATTGGTGGACATGAGCTTCAACTGGCTGGTGTTAGATCCACATGTAATAGTGGAGCTAATTTTAATTAGATTGGAGGGACACCATCAAACTGAAAGACACACAAAGAGAAACTCTTGAGAAGAAACTTGTTACCAAAATAACACATGATCAAGAATTTGTGTTAACTAGAGTAAGCCAGGGTGAAGAGAAAGTTAAACATGTTCAAACACAATTGGTAAGAGAAATTCAAGAAGCCATAAACAGAATATTTGACAGCCTAAAGAAAAATGAAGTAATCAGATACATGACATTAATGGATCATACTCGATGGGACCTCACTGATAAACAATATGGCATGAAAGAAATTAAAACACTGGCAGATCACTTCAGTAATCCACTGAAGACACATTCCTTCAAGCTAGAAGCAGCCAAAGAAGAATTCCTCAAACTGAAGGTATCCATCCATATGTGACAAAATTCAGTTTTGGTCAAAAATATTTACTTACCACGAGGATTCCTTTAAACATATCTTGTTGGTGGTGGAGATATGTTTAGTTGTTGCATGGGCTCGAGGAACTGTAGAGAATGGTTTCAGTTGTTTACATAAAATGATGCCAAAACAACATTCCACTCTTTCCAATTCTGCATTGGAAGATCTTCTTTTGCTAAAACTGAATATACTCAGCAAAATGGAGATGGGCTTTGAAACCCCAGGATCAAGCATCCCCACATCCGCCAAAGAAGCGTAGAGTGGAACATAATGAAAGTGACTCTAGTTCTGACGAACTACATGTATGCATTGATGACAGTGATACAGATGATTTGACAGTGATATGATGACGATGCTGAAAATGATGATGATGATGATGATGATGATAATGATGATGATAAAATCAAGACAATGTAAAACCAGTGAGTAACCATCCTAATTTGTAAGATGGATAGTTTCATATCAGTATAATTATGATGCTGTTTGAAATCTTAAGTTGTTTTAAATAATAAAGAAACTCTTCATAATGTTTATAATTTCTTTATTTCAGTCATAATCCTTATTATATATGTATTATTACAAATATACAAAAATCAAAAATATAATTTCCTTATTTTCAAAAAAGGGTTACGCAAATATTTTTTTTGCGTAACCCATTAATGGGTTACGCAGAATTTCAATTTGTACACCCCAAAAACAAAACAAACATACTTTTGACTCCCAGTTATCATAGAAACAATTTTTGTGTCTATTTACATTTCTAAAGTCAATGAACTCGCTGATAACATTTTATTTAGTCATTTGGGCATGACAGCCATCTTGAAATTCAAAATGGCCGCCAATTAAATATTCTTATATATATCTTTACTCACAGTTGACCCACAACAACAATTTAGGTGTCTGTTTACATTTATGACCTTAGTGAATGAAGTTGTGAAAACGAAAATTGTTGTCTGACCTAAGCATCCATCTTGAAATTCAAAATGGCCGCCATTTTGATATATTTTCCCATATATCTGAACTCTCGGTTAACATAGAAAAACAATATGTTTTGTCTATATGTACATTTACGTTGTCATGACTTTATTAATGACACTTTTATAGTCATCGAATCGTGGCAACCATCTTGAAAATCAAAATGACCACCATTTTTTTCTTCTTCATATATTGTAACTTCCGGTTAAGGCAGTAGCACAATTATTTTTGTCTGTACATTTTTATGATCAATTAATTAAAAGGTGACATTTTTATAACCATGCTCCAGTCATGGACCCACGTTAAAATTCATAATGGCAGCCACATGGAAATTTTAAAATGGCCACCAATTTTATCATTTGGCAAATACTTTTCCTCCTAGTTCACATACATTTTATGTCAAATAATTAAAATATTGCATTGCTAATGACTTTCATGTTCTAGATTTTAAACTAATGAAATGGAGGAACAGACCAATTGTAAACTGTAATTCACAATGACACATTAGCAGGGCTTATCCTGCTCATCCCAAATTAGCCAATTGCTAATTATTTTATACAAAGTGGCTACAATATTTAGTATCTGGCTAATAGAATGTTGTTTAAATTAACCACTTTTTAATAATTTCTAAAGAAATACCCAACATAGATGAATCTGAAAATTGACTAAAACTAATTATATTCTACTTAGTCTGTACTGGCATGTGTATTGCAGCAACCATCACCACTTGTAGAGTTCTGTACATTGCAGGTTGTATTCCTTACATGTTTGTCTACCTGAACATTTACTGATACCACAGTTGCATATGATCAGTTCTATCACAGCCTCTGGTGCAGCTTGCACCTTCAACCACATTTACAAATATATCCTCCTTGATCCAACCATGGGTCTAGATCTCTGGATGTAGCATGGAATTCTAAGCTAGGATGTTTGCTTGGAGATATGCTCCTTGGGTATGCTGTTATTAGATATTTGGCAGTGTTTCCACACTTTGGTTTGGTGATGGTATCTTGAACTTCTTTCCTCTCAGAATAGCTTCATCAATTGTACAAATGACCCTTGAGCTTAGTACCATGAAGTACTGACCTCTTTGTATGATTCATCAGTAATTCGAAGCTGGTTAAGAGCTTCAGATATAGCCAGTGGAGCTTTCTCGAATGCATTCAGTAACATTTGTTTGCATATATCATCAATTTGTCCTATTGTGTCACATCCAGTTACTACACGCAACCCTGGTAATGTTGATTTTTTTCTGAACCCAGTTCATCATCAATTAGTTGCATGTTGATCTGGTTGCGATTTACGTCTGTACCGATAATTATCGGGATCAGTGTGTGTGATCTTCTCAGGATAAGAACTAAGTCTGTGTCTGGTGAAGAAATTCACTTCCAATCTGCCTTATATGTTGTCAGTGATCAGAAGCATTTCCTGCATGCTTTGATTCACTATTAGATGGTTACATGGGTGTAAAATTTATTTTTTAACACAATAATATTTATGAAAGATGACATTAGATATTTCCACTAACCAGACTACAGATTTTCAAAACTATTCGAGTGCTACGATATCAAAAACTACTGCAGGCCATGATGTGATAATGGCACATGCCAGAGCCTACTCCTATCAATGACATCAATTAGATATACAAATGATCATCTGATCTGATCTGGCATATAAAGTTATTTACTGATGTAAAACGCTAATAACAGTCACAAACACAACAAAATATGTACTAAAATACCATCCTACCACAGGTGTCGGTACACAAGAAGAAGCAGACATGATCATAATTCCTCATACTCGTGAAGTAATCGGGCCAGACAATGAGGTGGATTTCTACATCAAAGCAACACACACTGTTGGGTTTTTATCACCATTAGGTTACACAAATAAGTATATGTAAATCACAACCAAATCAACCCGCAAACATTGTATAATGAACTGTATCCCGAGATAGACTCGGATTACCAGATGTTCATGTGTAACTGGATATGACACAACAGGACAAACAGGTGATGGTGGACATCAATAAAGAGAATTCAATGTATTATTGAAAGCTCCATAGATAAGTAACACCGAAGTTAGCTTGGAATCGGTGATGAACCATACAAAGAGAGAGGTCAGTGAAAAAATGTGAAGATTTTACTGCATGGAACCAAGCACAAGGGGGTAATTTCTACAACTGATACAGCTACTCTAAGATGAAAGAAGTTCAAGAAACCATCACCAAAACCAAAGTGTAGAAGCACTGCCACCTACCTCTGGGGTACGAAAACAGCATACCCAAAGAGCACATCTCCAAGCACAGTTCTGAGCTCAAGATTCCATGCTACATCTGGACATTCTTGATCCATGCAAACTTGGTTGGGTCAAGGGGGTTGGTATATTTGTGACTGCTGTTGGAAGTGCAAGCTGCACCAGAAGCTGTGGTAGAACTGATCACATGCAGTTGTGGTGTCAGTAAGTGTTCAGATAGATGTACTGTAATTTAGTGTTAGCGACACAACCTTCAATGTACAGAGCGTTACAAGCGTGAAACTAATTAGGACTGCTGCAATATGCATACTATTACAGATGAAGTAGATGCCTAATATGCCATTATGAATTACAATTTAGAGTTGGTATGTTCTTTTATTTCATTAGTTTCTCATTAGTATTGTAATATTATAATTATTTGACCTACCGTACTAATGAACACAAACGTTGCATTTGTATGTAGAATAGAAGAAAAAGTATTTGCCAAATGATTACATTGGTGGCCATTTTGAATTTCCATATGGCTGCATTTTGAAGTTTAAGATATTTGGCATAATAGGATGACTATAAATCTAAAGAATTAGATTCATTGACCACTGATATATACATCTAGACAACAAAATTGTGCTTCTCCATTAACCATGAGTTGAGATATAAGACATATGTACTAAAATGGCAGCCATATTGAATTTCAAGATTGTTTTCACGATTCAATGACTATATAAATGAAACTATCCAATGCATGGAATACAGAAATGTACATGGACAAAAAAAATATGCTTCCACGTTAACCGGGAGTTGAGATATTTGAAAAAATATATTAAAGTTGTAGCCATATTGAATTTCAAGATGGCTGCCAAGATCAGACAACAATTTTTCTTTTTACAAAATAATCATCTGAGCTCATAGATGTAAACTGACACCAAAATTATTTTGGTGTGTTTAATGGGAGTAAAGATAGAGAAACAAATATATGGAATGCTGTCCATTTTGAATTTCAAGATGGTTGCCATGCGAGATAAATAATAAAAAAAATTATTTCAATTCACTGACATAATATGTTTAAATAGACCCCAAAAATATGTTTTTATGTGAAATGGGAGTGGAAATATATAAAGGAATTATATGAAAATGATGGCCATTTTGATTTTCAAGATGACTGACATAATAGTGGTCAGAAAAAATGCTACCAATGGATTTCTATTTCAGGTAGGCCATAGGAACATATGACCAAAATTTTATTAACTTGAGCCAAAAAAAAGAAAAAAATGCAATCTTCAAAAAATGGACATAAGTCCCAGTGGGCGGAGCTTAAACTAACAAGTTTTCGGTGAATGTGACATGGAAATTATTCAGTGAATACCATTAAACGACATAGGTAGAGATATTATCATTCTGGGAATCGACTGATATACGTTTTGTGGTGTACATGTAATTTTTTATGTTTTATATTATTATGTTTCATCGACTGGTACTAATCATACACCTATAGCTACATACTGGGCCCCGTTCCACGAAAGAATTGTAGTTAAGATTAATTGTAGTGACTTAAGGTGAGTGTTGCAACTGGCACCGTGAACTCTACAGTCGTTGCACAAAGCAACCTTACAGTATAGTCCAGGAGCATTAGCCAAAATATAACAAGCACCCGGAAAATATTAGTAGAAAGCTGAATTTTTCAGGAGAGCTGCAGAAAACCATACCTAGGCCAAAATCACAAAGTTCTGCAAATTCTATCCTGTGGCATTTTTAAAAATTCAAGATGGCCGCCATCACATCAGAGAAAAATGGGAAAACTCCAAAAGCATCATAACTGCTCAACCACCAGCCTTAGAACAATAATTTTAATGTGTAAATTCATATTTGATGTGTGCTGAATCCAATGAAGCTATATACATTTGTCTTGGAGCTGAGTTAATTAGCATAAATCCAAAATGGCCGCCAACAAGACCAATATTTGGCTTCGAAATCAAACTATTTGCATAACTTTATAACTATATACTACAGAAATATTATATTTGCATCTATATACTATAAAAGAGATTCCAATAAGCAATTAAAACCAACTTTTGACTACTCATAATTAGCTTATATTAGCTTCAGTCTGGGAAGACTAATCAATAACATCAGTGTCTGCATCAATAGCATGAGAATTTTTACAGTTGTGTCCACCACAAACAGTACACAGGAAGGTGTACTCCAACCCGGGCTTGTAACAGCCCCACCGTTTTCCGCACCCTCCCTTGTAGGCACAGGATATCATTTTCAGCACTTTCTCTGGAGCAACCGGCCTGTTATTTTCCATTGGAACAAACAGTCCCTCCCTGTACTGCCATCCCCATTCAGTTGGCGACAACTCTTTCGCCTGCCATTGCTGGACAGTATGGTATGCTCTAACGCTATGATAATTTACAGCTACAGTAGTTGGAGGGAGTGATTCCAACTTAAAACCAGATGAAAATAAAGAGACCGATCAAAAATACTTGACATAACAATGTTTGTTCAGTGACTTCGATCTAACTGCTCTATATAGCTTTAGCAGAAATAACTCTCCAACACTGGCTATATCAGTGTGAGTGCTCTTAGACTGAAAAAAGACACTCAAACAGTCCCAGTTGTTGCCATCATCAGCCTGTGCAAGAGCCTTCTTCTTCCCTTGATTGTAGAGGGCAGACACTGTATAACACCCTGTGATTGCATGTACAAACATCAGATGTTGTTTGAGGTTGCTAAAAGCTGCTTGAATTTCACCTATACAGTATACTTGCAATGGGTTATGCCCAGAAAGCATATAGAGATCCATGTTTGAGGTGGCTTGTGCAACCATCATCACCAGCAAATTAGTGTCAGTCGCCACAACAACAACAGGTGAATTTTGTGTTTAGGCAGTATTAATGACAGTTGATGCAATCAACCAGTCAGCATCTGCGATGCTATGCTTCAAAGTCGGATCTACTCCCTGTGTTCATCGCTGTTCAGGAGATTTTGTGGAGGTTGCACTGCCATATCCAACAAACACTAAGCCAGAGTCTAGCACATGTGCTACATAGTGGTCACAGACTTGGTCATATGTGGCATCAGTAGGCGAAGGCAAGCTTTGGAGGAGGTGACCTCCATCAAGGATGAAGCATGCGTCATCAGGAAGTTGAAGGTGGACACTTGCTTTCGACTTTAGAATGTTACCAAGAACACTCTTCGTGTTTTTTCTCATAATCCCAAATGAGGGTAGCTGTTTGGCAAACTTGCGAAGGAGATAAGCTTCCATCTCAGAACTATCCTTAATCACACATGTAACCCTCATGAATAACAATGTGCTATTTACCTCCAACTGAACACCACGGATAGTGATACGTTGTTTTTTTTACCACTTATGCTGGTTACTCTGTCGTTTCTCTTCAACTTCATGTTGGCATATATTTGCCCAGTAAGAGCCGAAGCAGCTTTTATGCCAAGAGCAACAGCTTGATCCGCACTGACACACTTCCCAGCAATGACACCACTTGCTACACAGATCAGCGAGTTATTGTGCTCTCCATAGGAGAATGGAAAATGCATTTCCAGCCAATGGAGGAAGGTTTCATAGTCTTTTCTATCTCGGGCTGTGCTACTGGCATGAAGGCATGATTGTCAGATGTGTTACTATGCACACTCGTAAAAGTTTCCAAGGCATCACAGATCGGGATACAGCAGGGCATAGCATGCACCCATTTTTCAGTGTGCTGTCTGTAATTCCTCAACAATGTGTCATACCTCCAGAGGTTTACAGCAATTGCATCAAATCTTGTTCTTTTGTTTGGTCACTGAAGTTTCCACTCCAGAATTTATCTGTTCTTCGAATGGTAAAATAACCTCTCTTTGTGAAGGCATAATACTGCTCAGCAGAGATGATATCCATCAGCCATTTCATTTGATCAAGGTAGAGATGGGCAGATATTGCATATGCGATGTGACCAGCAGCATGGGACAAGGGAATAATTTCGTTGACTACAGGAAGATGTAAATCCCAATCCCCAGTGCGCTCTGCTCAGATGAAATACCTAATGAGGGACACTTGCTTCAAATATTCAACCCAAAGTTTACCCGTTCTACTTTGAGTGGCGGCATCTTCCATCAGACTATCCATAATATGTGTGAGCTTTTGGACATATTCATCATTGTCCACAAAGTCAGTGGGACATTGACCATCCAGCAGACGTTTATGTATAGCCTGGAGACATCCAGATGTCTGTAGTAATTTGGACACAATGGCTACTGATGACAAAAGGTGAGTGCAGAGTGCACGAGCATACTCATGGCCTGTCATCATATGGATGACAGTATTTGGAGCATAAACGGTCTCCCACAAATCTTCTAAACCCCTACCACCCATTACATATCCAGTTTACCCCATATACGACATGAGTAAGTGAAATCCTCCAAGTCTACTAACAATCTTATTGAGCTCTGGGAAAGACGATATTACAATTCCAATTGCCTTGATGTACAGGGATTGGTCAAATGTGACAGGACAAACACCAAATGAATGCTTTTCGGACAACGTTTGTGCAAAACACAAAGCAGAATAGATAGTTTCAGTTGAGATGGGTCCTGATTAACGAATGACAAGACCTGAATATTATTTTTCTCATGATTATCTCCCGTCACAGCACATTGCATTAAGTCACTCCACAATGGACATTGTGAAACAGAGATGCTATGTGAGAAACTTACTAACCAGATACTATCCAAGCATTTGGACACTTTCAGGAGAGGTGGGTTTGGTTTGGGAAGTTAAAGGGGCCCAATCATGATGGACTTCAATCCTGGGGCAGTGGACGTTTTGTACACTTTGATTTTACTTTCAAGTTGACCTGTTTGGACAATAGTCATAACTTACTGAGTTGACGTAGAAATGGCAGTCTGATCTACTTTTTCACCTGTAAGGGTAGCACATGCAATGCACCCATAACGTGCCAAGTGCTATGACCTGTAAGGGTTCTAAAATTGATGTCAGCATTGTCAAATATAAAATTTACAAGATCACCCTCAATATGATACAACTGCTCATCTGTAAGAAATGCATCATACAGATGCTGAACCTCTCTGTAATCATCTGCAAATGAAAAGCTACTTATTTGTGATATTATTTTTTCTGTCATGTAATAATCCTTTACCATGACTAGAAGACGAGGAAACGATAGTGAGATGTTCACTACACGAGCATTATATATATATATTTTTTTGTTATTAAAATTAAATGATTAAGTATTTTTTGTCCTGTTTGTATACCAAATATTATCTTTCAATCGTTTATAACTGTACGGCATCCCGTGACGTCAAAAATCCAAGATTCCAAATTTCGCCACAAAGAAGACACTTTTGAACATTTTACAAAAAGGTGCATTATCGTTTCCTCGTCCTCATTACAGAAAGTACAAAGTGCATCGTCCCGAATCCCTATCCTACATAGAAAGCTATTGGTTGCTATTATTCTATTAAGAATTTTATATTGAAAATCTATAAGTGTGATTTGTTTAGTACATAATCTGGGTGTTAAATATACCTTTTTCCATATTAACGGGGAGTTATCCTCGTTTATTATCGCAGACCAGCGGATTTGTGCTATTGGCATTTCTACATTAATAGAAAGTATATTATAATATACACCACGACCTTTACTAATTTTCCCCTGCGCGTGCTGTAACCTCACCGTAGTGCAGGGGTGTAACATTCTCTTTGAGAATGGCCAATACAGCACAAATTGAAGTTTAGAGTAAAATTCAGTATCCGTAAAATTCTGTGATATTTGTATTTGTATTTATGCACAGTTCTTTACACTGTTTTTGTTTAAACCTTGAATTTTTATATTGATGTTGATCATCACTTTATTTATGTGCATTACCATAGTTTGACACCCAATAGCCGGTATATTTTTCGTGCTGGGGTGTCGTTAAACATTCATTTATTCATTCATTTACTTTACTAATTTTTGTCATTAAAAACATACGTTGGACACAAAGTATTATATCTGTCCTTGTAATTTTTGGACAATGCCTTTCCAATTTTCTGGGATACTATGAATTACATTTTCGTAATCTAAAAAGGTTTCTCGTATGTTGTATTTTTGTTTTGTTTCAGATAAAAGATCTCTGATATGTGTTATACCGTTATTTTATACCAATTGCGGATAAATAATGACCTGTTTTTAAAATGTGTGTTGTACCATATCGGCTCATTTACTATTTCGTCACAAGTTTCAATTTCTGTTTTTTGCACAAGATCTTTCCATGCATTCAATACATCATTCCAAAAAGGATTTTAAAACTTTTTATTTAAATATTCACCAACATTGGCTCCCATTTTAGATATAGCTACATTATCCATATATTTATTTACAAACCATTTCCATTTGCAGTCTGATTGAAAGTAGCGTCTTAACCATGAAACTTTTAGAGCTTTAATAAATGTTAATGTTTCAATCATTTTTAACCCACCCTCAGCATAATTTTTGTAATAACTGAGCGTTTAATTCTATCTGGACCACCTTTCCATATAAATGAGAAAATCATTCTGTTTATTTTTAATATATATTCATTAGGTGGATTTGGTAGACTGGTAAAAATATTAGTTAGTTTTGACATAGCTAATGTTTTGACAACCGTTATCCTACCACATATAGTTCCGCATCTGCCACGCCACGAATTTAACAGTTTTTCTATTTTTACCAGTTTTTCATCCAAATTCAGTGTCCAAATATTATCTAGCTGTTTATTAAGTGTTATACCTAGAACCTCAAAATCGTTTTCACACCAATCTAGACTTAGCTGTTTGCACACTTCCGCCACGGTATTCGCAAGGGGACCTAATCAAATAGTTTTTGTTTTTTCTTTATTTATTTTAAATCCCGATATGTCTCTAAAAATATCTAAAGTACGAAGTGCATTTCTAAGAGAGAAAGGAGATCCATCTAAATACAATTGAGTGTCATCGGCAAATTGTCCAATTTTATATTCAAGACCCCCTATATCGATTCCTTTAATAAGAGGGTTTGTCCGAACAAGAATTCCAAGAATTTCTACACCTAATATAAATAAATATGGCGAAAGGGGGTCTCCTTGCCGACAGCCTCTTTCGATGTTGAAAGGTTCCGAGAGATGTCCGTTTTGTAAAATGTGTGCCGTTGCATTATTGTAAAAAGTAGATACCCATTTTCGAATTGATGGACCGAAACCAAAATATTTTAAAGTTTTGTGTATGAATTGCACTGATATAGAATCGAACGCTTTTTCAAAATCAATTAAAAGTATTAGTCCTGGTATGTTATTAGACTTACTTTCGAATAAAATATCATACAATGTCCTTATATTTTCACCAATAAAGCGTCCTTCTACAAAGCCTTTTTGGTCTTCATTTATAATACTATTTAAAATTGGTTTTATTCGAGCTGCTATGCAGGCGGATGCTAGTTTATAAATGACATTTAACAGTGATATAGGTCTCCAGTTTTTTAAGAGATGTCTGTTCTTATTTACTTTACTTAAAACAAAATCACCTAAGTCTATTCAGAAAAACTTAAAAAACTCAATCGTGAACCCATCTAGTCCAGGACTTTTATTGTTCTTCATTTTTTTTAAGGTCGATACTAATTCCTGCATACATATTTTACCTTCTAATTTATTTGAAGTTTCTTTGTTAAGTTTTGGAATATTCGTATTAATTAAGTCATTAATCTTTTCAGTTAAAACACTTTTAAAGCTATATAATGACTGGTAAAAACGCCTCTGCTCGTTTAATATTTCACCTGTTGAAGTAATAGTTCCTGTAGGTGTCTATAATTTTAAAATTGTCTTTGAGACATAATTTCTAGTTTCTAAACTATAGAAATATGCACTTGGCTTGTCGCCTAATTGATACGACAATGTCCTTGATCTTATATAAGCGCCTTCTGTTTTCTTATCTCGAATAGATTCTAATTTCCGTTGTGTGTCTTGCAGTTCATCTAAAATATTTTCATTTATGTTCTGAAAATTAGTATTTATTTCTTTTTGAATATTAGATATTTTTGTTTCTAAATCGGTTTCTTCCTTTAATACCTGACGTTTTTTTCAGGTAGCATAGGATATCGTTTTACCTCTAATTTTCATCAACAATGTTTCTAAAAATAATGATACTGGTATCTTAAAGTTTATGTCAGCATTACGTATCATTTGAATATTTTCATTTTGCACTGGTTGACCATATTCAGTTTTCGTTTCTTTTATTATATTTTTAATTTGAGTACAATAAGATGGGTCCTTTAATAGGGAGTTGTTAAATTTCCAATATCCTCTACCACATTCTTGGTCCGAAAAATTACACGTTATATTAATAACATTATGGTCAGATCTATAAGGTATTTTAATTTTAGCATCTAAAATTTTATCAAAAATATTTGGAGATACAAGAAAATAATCTAGTCTAGCCTGCTGTCTTGTTTTTTCCCTCCTCCACGTAAATGATTTGGTATCCCCATTTAATATTCTCCAAGCATCTATTAAGTCATTTTTAGTTATAGTTTCTAATACTGCTCGTCTTGCTCTTGGGTTATTAATACGTTTGTAGTTTTCGAGATCTAGCTGTGGGCCCAATACAAAATTCCAATCTCCACAAAATATCACGTTTTCTTGTTCAAAATTAATTTTATTAAAAATATCCAAATAGAATTGCGGTGAATTTTCATTTGGACCATAAATATTTACTATAGTCAAATCAGTATGTTCATTTATCGTTAATCTAGCTATTATGTAATTACCGTTTGGGTCTATGAAAGTATGTTCATTATCAATAACATATCCATTATCATTATTAAATAGAATAGCAACTCCTTTCTGTCTTGTATTATAAGGTGCTATTAGTGCGTGCATATTCCATAAATGTTTCATCCGCCGTGCACCATTTTCATCTTTATGAATGTCCTGCAAACATATTATTGAATATGTTTTAGATTTATAGTAATTTAACATATCTCTCAAAACCTTTTCATCTGCAAGGCCCTGACAATTTGCAGACACAAACTTAATACTACTATTCATTTGGAATTTTGACAAAACATTTTTAACTTTAATAATAATAATAATAATAATAATGTAAGTGATATACATGAGCCTTGAGATATACTCCTAGTAAATCCTGATAACCTTCCTCCACTAACCAAATACTCATAAATGTATACGTACACATGATATACTGTACCAAAGCCTTTTTTTAAACGATAGGTCGTTGGCAACCGTGTTGCACAACGACCCTACAATAACAATCAAACCCCAAAATAGTGAGAAATGAAAAGAGAACATAAATAACCTAAAAAAAACAACAACAACCAAACACCCAAAAATAAATGATGTATTCGTAACAGTACTGCGCTTTAGGGGAGCAGTATGTACTTAATAACAATGCACTAGTAATACAATATATCTAATTGTCACTTATGTTTCAGTGTTTTTATACATTAATGTGATATTGAAAGTTGGCATATTTGATTACTAATGTATGTTATCTCATAATCTGTACTCAATGATCATATAATATACATACATGCACATAAGTATTTGTTGGAACACCAAACTACAATACAAGAAAAAAAAATGGTTTGTGTGTGTGTGTGTGTGTGTGTGTGTGTGTGTGCGTGTGCGCGCGCGTGTGCGTGCGTGAATGAATGAATGAATGAATGAGCAGTTTGTGTGGATGTGTGTTGGTTACTACTTTACTAGAAAGAAACACATATGAGAGTACTGTATAGGACGGAACTATTCGTGTGTTTATATGCAGGGGACCAGCATATCTTATTATTATCCAACAAGAAAACAGATAAATCACCAGGATGCAAGCATGATACCAATCTAATAGCATCTTTGTTGGATCAGACTAAGAAAAGACTACATACCGTCACATAAGTTGTGGGGTGAAGATCATGAATAGGTTGTAAGCTAGCCAAGGAATGATATAAATATGAACATATATACAAATGTCATTTATTTTATTTGAAAACATTATGGGCATCATGCATTAAATTTAATGGTCTTCCACACACACCCATCCACTCTAGCTTCGAGAATAACATCAGCTACTCAATATATTAACCAGTTCTCGAGATTCATACAAGTTGGGTTCTATCTTCATTTATAGTATTAGAAAACAAAGTGTAAATGCCATTTAGCTAATGCTATGCATATTTCCATATTTATCCTTGTATGGCTTGGCGGCCATTTTGTTTATTGAAAATGAAATGGGGGAAAAATACTAGCCAATCCATCAGAAGATACTCCTACAATGCTAAAAGGGCAAATTATTGTTGCCCAACAAATCAGTGATAGTGAAAATACTAACATATTTAGTTCCCTGGTCAAATAATGTTATAAAACAAGAAAACGAAAATTGATACGCAAGGTCAAAATTCATTCACAAGGTCATAATTCACAAACATGCTGAACAAAAACAGACATTTTGTGTTTTGCCCTATCTCCATTTATCAATATTTTTGTTTGTAAAACCCCTCTTCAGTTTAATGTATTGTGAATTATGTATTATTATAGCTCTAAAGTAAAGAAATGCCTGATTTTATAGCCGATTATTAGCTTTGTTGGTAGCCATCTTGGATTATTTCAGATGGAAATGAAACATATTTCCACCCATTGGATTCAGCACACTCCAAACATGGATTTACACATTAAAATCATTGTTCTGAAGCCTGTAGTTGAGCAGTTATGATGCTTATGACGTTTTCCCATTTATTGCTGATGGTAATGGCGGCCATCTTGAATTTTTAAAAATGCCATAGGGTAGAACTGTGATGTTGGTACAGGTATGACTTTCTGGAGCTTTACTGAAAAATTCAGCTTTCTACTAATTTTTTCCAGGTTATATGCTAATGATCCTGGCCTAGTAGTCGTAAGTGCCCCTTTAATGATTAAAATATTCTTTACGAAGAAGTACGAATTAGTTAAATAATAAATTGGTTACCGACTTTTCGGAAAATCTTGGATGTATTCATTGGTATCGGACATTCGTGTTAGTAACTTTGTCAATTTGTATGCCAAGCGAAAATTGCCGAATGCATCAGACATGAGAGTTATCTCCCATATTTTTGTGTGAAGGTCGTATGGCCTCAATCTAATTAAAATTAGCTCCACTATTACATGTGGATCTAACACCAGCCAGTTGGAGCTCATGTCCACCAATCAAAACCTTGCTTGCAGAATCCTGCCAGTGATTTAAAAATAATTGGAAAACATTCCGAATTATCCTGAGGGTATACGACATGTTTCGTATGAATTACGAATGCCTTAAAACATGTTTTATTTTATAAAATAAATAAGTTGTAATGTAAAACTGAAGACTGATTTAGTTAGGGTTTTTTTATAAATAAATAAATAATTTTTAATGTAAAATTGAAGACTGATAACCCACCCCGTACGTATTGGTATGGTTCGCTGTACTGCGGCCACTAAAATAGACTCGCCCGATATTTTTAGAATTTGTATGCTCCCAAATAACGTTATAAAAGGCGAAGTGTGATTGGTCAATATTTAAATTATTATTTACAGACGAAATGTTACCTGGACATTGGGAACTACGCAGTGTTGTTAGCAATCCGATTAAAATTAGTTCTACTGGTCTAAATAAGGCATTCGTAATTCACATGAAACATGTCGTATACCCTCAGGATAATTCGGAATGTTTTCAAATTATTTTTAAATCACTGGCAGGATTCTGCAAGTAAGGTTTTGATTGGTGGACATGAGCTCCAACTGGCTGGTGTTAGATCCACATGTAATAGTGGAGCTAATTTTAATTACATTGGTATGGCCTAGAATTTTTTTCATGGAACGCTGAATTTCATAAAAAGGTATTTGGTATGTATTAGATCTATTTTTACACAATAAGTTAGTATCTTTCTTAGAACATTATCAAATCATCATCTAACTGCCATTTGACACCCACGTTAGTGGCTTACAACTGCCTCGTACCTACTGTAAATTTTCACAGTATTTTACAATGATGGTAAGCTACGCCGCGTCGTGGAACGGGCTGACGATCGTAGACAAAAATGAAGGTCGCGATGGTAGGTATTTACGGCGATAGTAGTGCTAAGATAGCTTCGTGGAACGGGGCCCTGGACCCGAAAGCCCGTGGTATGAATATGGGATGCAGTGTCGTTTTGAATTGGAAGTACGTTGGATATCCTTACATAAAAATAAACTAGTACATGACGGTGTTTTTTGTTTGTTTTCAGAACGCTGGACAACATTCATGTTTTTGTTTGACGACTGTTCATGCATACGTCACCGTAGTACATTTGCTTATATATCAATAAACGTAGTGCCGCGACCTCATTAATTTACATTTAATTTGCAAAGTTACCAAATTCTGAAAATATATGATCTGAAAAATATCACTTTTATTACATTGAATACGAGACCTATTATATGATATATGAAACACACACACACACACGCGCGCGCATATATAAATGCATACCCGTGTGTGTGTGCGTGTGAGAGAGAGAGAGAGAGAGAGAGAGAGAGAGAGAGAGAGAGAGAGAGAGAGAGAGAGAGAGAGAGAGAGAGAGAGAGAGAGAGAGAGAGAGTATGTGTGTGTGGTGGAAATACACTTAATAGGCAATAGAAGTGATACAAAGTTATATAATTTGAATATATAAATACAGTTGCTTTGTTGTTGAATTTCCTGACATAGACAGCCAAACTAAAGGAATAACAACAACCGCATGATAGCTTTGTTAGTATTAACTAATCAGGGCCATAGCCGGGAAATGGGTCTAGGTGTGTGTGTGGATTAGCATTGTTCTATTGTTGTATGTCAGAATTACCAAATGCTTGACACCCAATAGCCGATGAGTAATTAATCAATGTGCTCTAGTGGTGTCGTTAAACAAAACAAACTTCTTCTTTTTTTGTTATTCGTTTATTACTTATTAATAATTTTACAGGTTACTCTCCCTCCTCCCGCAAATTGTTGTTTTTTTGGTTCTTTTCAACTGCACTGCTCCGTTCGGGACCGTGAGCACTACTTTCCGATTGGATACGAATCGCACCTCATCTGGTTTCCAAATGGAGACCTCTTACACTCGAACCCAATGCAGCACCGGTTGTATCTACAGTTCGAGTTCTGTCTACCACACTGAAATTGTAACGTACAGACACACATTAATGCCATTAAAGGTACAATGTCGCCTTAACATATAAATATAACATCATTTGCTAGGATGAAAATGCAAAAATACAAACAAAACTACAGTTTTAATAACCTTGTGTATTATAACCATTAGCCCGAATACTCTGACTATAAGAGAGCTTGATGGACATTTAGACGGTAATGAGAACGCTTTAACCGTCTAAATGTCCGTCTCGATCTCTTACAGTCCGAGCACTCCGACTATAATAGCCATCAACGGTAATTTTTCATTAATCATCATACAACATAGCACAAGTGTGTCGCCAGTGTTTCACATATATATACACATGTATATATCTATAAATATAAAGAAATAAAATATTTTTTGAAAAACCTACCACGCCCCCCCCCCCCCCCCCCCGCCCACCTCATAAAAAAAAACCCCAAAAAAAAAACAAAAACACGAAAACCCAACAACTACAAAAAACAACAACAACCCCACATTGAACCACAAAAGTGAACCACAACAGACGTAAGTTGGCAGTCCGAGCCTTGCACTACAGACAGGAAGCCACATACCACCGACATAAAAAGAAAATCCCCGATACGTGACGTAATTACGTCGGTCATCTGACTGACAATTCAGTAAACGTCTTACCTGTCCATTGTTATTATTGTTATTATTCCCGCCGTTAAAAAAAGCCACCGAAGACGAGCACAACGCGAACAGCATTACCAGTGTCAGAAAGGACATGATGTGGCCTGAAAAAAAACAAAATCAATCATCATATAATGTTAGGTTGAGACTGACAACTGTCACGACAGAGTTGGCCAACTAGCAGATTTCACGACTTATACGAGTGTCCAGTGAGCACTCTTACAATTCGATTCTTGTAAATGCAACGCCTATATGACCGATGCGTTGTTAATCTGAGCGCACGTAAGTCGGGAGTTGGGGAAATTACAATACAACCATCGAGTTGGCCAACACCGTCGTGATAGTTGATCGCCTGAACCTAACATAAGGAATAATATTCAAGCTTAATATTAAGGCAATACATTACTACAGCCAACACCAACTCCCACTCTGAACCCAGTATTTTTTAATGAAGCTTTAATAATAATAAAAAACCCCACAACATTGATTAATACTCTAATGGGCGTTCGGGGTGTGTGGGGGGGGGGGGGGGGGGGGGGGGGGGGGGGGGGGGGGGGGTGGTGAGGTGTGTGTTCTGGCGGACCCCCTTCCCCGATGCTAAAACGATTTTTTTTACGGTGCAATATTAGACTATTTATTTAGACTAGGTAGCAATATAATTTATGTTTCATTTGTATAATTTTGGCTATATTGTCATTTGACACTTTTAATAAACAATTAAATCATCATCATCATCATCATCTTCATTATCTTACAAGGCTGTTAATGGTTTTGGTTGAAATACACAATACTTTAGCCTGCTTGTGGTAGGGTGGTGCTGAATACACTGGGGACAAAAAATAAAGTTTGTTTTATTTAATTTATTTATACTCCACTAGAGGACATTAATTTATTCATCATCGGCTATTGGATGTCAAACATTTGCTAATTCTGACATAATAGTCTTACAGAGGAAACCAGCTACATTTTTCTCCTTTAGAAGCAAGGGATCTTTAATATGCATTATCCCAGACAGGATCGCACATACCACGGCCTTTGATATACCAGTCGCGGTGCAATGGCAGGAACAGAACACAACACAACATAACGTTATTACACTCAGACCGTTATGCGACGGCGTAAAAGGAACTTACATATTCTGACTTTGACAAGATGGTTTACAAGAGGGTACAAATGTAGGGAATAACTGGTTACCGTCTTAAAGATACTGACTTTATCCTGCGAACGTTAGAATGGCGAATGCAGCCAGGCTCTGCCGAGCTGCATTAGCCATTCGACCTGAGCTTTACCACTGGGTTACCTCTCGCTCCCCCCCCCCCCCCCCCCCCCCCCCCCCCCCCCCCCCCCGCCCGGGAATATATAAAACTGGAGACTCGAAACGGTGAATATATCAAATGACTTACTTGAATGTACCTCTGTCTATCTGTATCTACCTGTATTCTGAATTTCTGTCGAAAAGACAACTCGATTGATTTTGGGAGAAACGCAGTCTTTATATATGAAAGCAATTTTCATTAAAATGTCAAAACCTTCAAGTTGTCTCAAAGTACCGGAGACGAAAAAGTCATTAGATTTCTGAATAGCATACACACTGACCATAACTTGCAACTTAGGAGTGTAGTATATAACCGTGGTAAATCTCATTTTAGTAGTGGTCACTAACCAGGGTCGGGACGTAGCCCAGTGGTAAATCTCACTGTAGTAGTCATTAACACTAACCAGGGGGTGGGACGTAGCCCAGTGGTAAATCTCACTGTAGTAGTCATTAACACTAACCTGGGGGCGGGACGTAGCCCAGTGGTAAATCTCACTGTAGTAGTGGTCATTAACACTAACCAAGGGGCGGGACGTAGCCCAGTGGTAAATCTCACTGTAGTAGTCATTAACACTAACCAAGGGGTGGGACGTAGCCCAGTGGTAAATCTCACTGTAGTAGTCATTAACACTAACCCGGGGGCTTGACGTAGCCCAATGGTAAATCTCACTGTAGTAGTCATTAACACTAACCAAGGGGCGGGATAAATCTCACTGTAGCCACTAACCAGGGGGTGGGACGTAGCCCAGTAAATCTCACTGTAGTAGTCATTAACACTAACCAGGGGGCTGGACGTAGCCCATTGGTACACCTCACTGTAGTAGTCATTAACACTAACCTGGGGGCGGGACGTAGCCCAGTGGTACATCTCACTGTACTAGTAGTCATTAACACTAACCTGGGGGCGGGACGTAGCCCAGTGGTAAATCTCACTGTAGTAGTGGTCATTAACACTAACCAGGGGGCGGGACGTAGCCCAGTGGTAAATCTCACTGTAGTAGTGGTTAACACTAACCAAGGGGCGGGACGTAGCCCAGTGGTAAATCTCACTGTAGTAGTCATTAACACTAACCAGGGGGCGGGACGTAGCCCAGTGGTAAATCTCACTGTAGTAGTGGTCATTAACACTAACCAAGGGGCGGGACGTAGCCCAGTGGTAAATCTCACTGTAGTAGTCATTAACACTAACCAAAGGGCGGGACGTAGCCCAGTGGTAAATCTCACTGTAGTAGTCATTAACACTAACCCGGGGGTTGACGTAGCCCAATGGTAAATCTCACTGTAGTAGTGGTCATTAACACTAACCAAGGGGCGGGACGTAGCCCAGTGGTAAATCTCACTGTAGTAGTGGTCATTAACACTAACCAAGGGGCGGGACGTAGCCCAGTGGTAAATCCCACTGTAGTAGTGGTCATTAACACTAACCAGTGGTGGGACGTAGCCCAGTGGTAAAGCGCTTGCTTGATGCGGGGTCGGTTTCGGATCGATTCCCGTCGTTGGGCCCATACCACGGCCTTTGATAAACCAGTCATGGTGCGCTGGCTGGAACAAGAAATAGACCCACCGTCTTTAATTCTTTGTGGGTGGGGTGATCAGGTTCCTTTGATCCCTCTATTGGATCTGCCCTTGGAAAAACAACCCCGTACATCTTCGTTCTCAAATGGGGACGGCGGGGGAGAGGTGTGTGCCGCCATCCCTGGTCTCTAGGTTCTTACGGGCTTGCAATAGCACAATGAACTTTAACGGACCCTTCACTTTTAGTTATCCCCGTCGGTGTCCCACGACTGGTGTAACAAAGACCGTGGTATGTGCTATCCTGTCTGTGGGATAGTGCATATAAAAGATCCATTGCTACTAATCGAAAAGAGTAGCCCATGAAGTTGCGACGGCGGGTTTCCTCTCTCTATATCTGTGTGGTGCTTAACCATATATATGACGCCATATAACCGTAAATAAAATGTGGTGAGTGCGTCGTTAAATAAAAACATTCCTTCCTTCCTAGCATAAGATAACATATCTACCGCACCTATATATCTGTCAACGAAGGGCCGTGCCTAGCAGAGACACATTTATACATTTATTATTATAATTGTGCTTATATTTAATTAAGGTTCAAGCACGCTGTCCTGGGCAGACACACACCGCAGCTATCTGGTCTGTTTTTTTCTAGTGGTTAGTTGGTCTAGCTCTCTTATAGTCAGAGTATTCGGGCTAATGGTTATAATACACAAGGTTATTAAAACTGTAGTTATGGTAATGATGGTAAGCTACGCCGCGTCGTGGAACGGGCTGACGATCGTAGACAAAAATTAAGGTCGCGATGGTAGGTATTTACGGCGATAGTAGTGCTAAGATAGCTTCGTGGAACGGGGCCCTGTGCCCCGTTCCACGAAGCGATCTTAGCGCTACAACCACCTTAAGTGCATAGAATATTATGCACTTAAGGTAATCTTAGTGCTAAGATTGCTTCGTGGATCGGGGCCCTGGACCCGAAAGCCCGTGGTATGAATATGGGATGCAGTGTCGTTTTGAATTGGAAGTACGTTGGATATCCTTACATAAAAATAAACTAGTATATGACGGTTTTTTTGTTTGTTTTCAGAACGCTGGACAACATTCATGTTTTTGTTTGACGACAGTTCATGCATACGTCACCGTAGTACATTTGCTTATATATCAATAAACGTAGTGCCGCGACCTCATTAATTTACATTTAATTTGCAAAGTTACCAAATTCTGAAAATATATGATCTGAAAAATATCACTTTTATTACATTGAATACGAGACCTATTATATGACACACACACACACACACACACGCGCATATAAATGCATACCCGTGTGTGTGTGCGTGCGTGAGAGAGAGAGAGAGAGAGAGAGAGAGAGAGAGAGAGAGAGAGAGAGAGAGAGAGAGAGAGAGAGAGAGTGAGTGATTATGTGTGTGTGGTGGAAATACACTTAATAGGCAATAGGAGTCATACAAAGTTATATAATTTGAATATATAAATACAATTGCTTTGTTGTTGAATTTCCTGACATAGACAGCCAAACTAAAGGAATAACAACAACCGCATGATAGCTTTGTTAGTATTAACTAATCAGGGCCATAGCCGAGAAATGGGTCTAGGTGTGTGTGGATTAGCATTGTTCTATTGTTGTATGTCAGAATTACCAAATGCTTGACACCCAATAGCCGATGAGTAATTAATCAGTGTGCTCTAGTGGTGTCGTTAAACAAAACAAACTTCTTCTTTTTTTGTTATTCGTTTATTACTTATTAATAATTTTACAGGTTCCTCTCCCTCCTCCCGCAAATTGTTGTTTTTTTGGTTCTTTTCAACTGCACTGTTCCGTTCGGGACCGTGAGCACTACTTTCCGATTGGATACGAATCGCACCTCATCTGGTTTCCAAATGGAGACCTCTTACACTCGAACCCAATGCAGCACCGGTTGTATCTACAGTTCGAGTTCTGTCTACCACACTGAAATTGTAACGTACAGACACACATTAATGCCATTAAAGGTACAATGTCGCCTTAACATATAAATATAACATCATTTGCTAGGATGAAAATGCAAAAATACAAACAAAACTACAGTTTTAATAACCTTGTGTATTATAACCATTAGCCCGAATACTCTGACTATAAGAGAGCTTGATGGACATTTAGACGGTAATGAGAACGCTTTAACCGTCTAAATGTCCGACTCGATCTCTTACAGTCCGAGCACTCCGACTATAATAGCCATCAACGGTAATTTTTCATTAATCACCATACAACATAGCACAAGTGTGTCGCCAGTGTTTCACATATATATACACATGTATATATCTATAAATATAAAGAAATAAAATATTTTTTGAAAAACCTACCACGCCCCCCCCCCCCCCCCCCCCCCCACGCCCACCTCATCAAAAAAAACAAAAAAAAACAAAAACAAAACACGAAAACCCAACAACTACAAAAAACAACAACAACCCCACATACCACCGACTTAAAAAGAAAATCCCCGATACGTGACTTAATTACGACGGTCTTCTGACTGACAATTCAGTAAACGTCTTACCTGTCCATTGTTATTATTGTTATTATTCCCGCCGTTAAAAAAAGCCACCGAAGACGAGCACAACGCGAACAGCATTACCAGTGTCAGAAAGGACATGATGTGGTCTGAAAACAAAAATCAATCATCATATAATGTTAGGTTCAGACTGACAACTGTCACGACAGAGTTGGCCAACTAGCAGATTTCACGACTTATACGAGTGTCCAGTGAGCACTCTTACAATTCGATTCTTGTCGTAAATGCAACGCCTATGACGGGTACGTTGTTAATCTGAGCGCACGTAAGTCGGGAGTTGTGGAAATTACAATACAACCATCGAGTTGGCCAACACCGTCGTGATAGTTGATCGCCTGAACCTAACATAAGGAATAATATTCAAGCTTAATATTAAGGCAATACATTACTACAGCCAACCACCAACTCCCACTCTGAGCCCAATATTTTTTAATGAAGCTTTAATAATAATTAAAAAAAACACAACATCGATTAATACTCTAATGGGCGTTCGGGGTGGTGGGGTGGTGAGGTGTGTGTTCTGGCGGACCCCCTTCCACGATGCTAAAACGATTTTTTTTTACGGTGCAATATTAGACTATTTATTTAGACTAGGTAGCAATATAATTTATGTTTCATTTGTATAATTTTGGCTATATTGTCATTTGACACTTTTAATAAACAATTAAATCATCATCATCATCATCTTCATTATCTTACAAGGCTGTTAATAGTTTTGGTTGAAATACACAATACTTTAGCCTGCTTGTGGTAGGGTGGTCCTGAAATACACTGGGGACAAAAAATAAAGTTTGTTTTATTTAATTTATTTATACCACTAGAGGACATTAATTTATTAATCATCGGCTATTGGATGTCAAACATTTGCTAATTCTGACATTATAGTCTTACAGAGGAAACCAGCTACATTTTTCTCCTTTAGAAGCAAGGGATCTTTTATATGCATCATCCCAGACAGGATCGCACATACCACGGCCTTTGATATACCAGTCGCGGTGCAATGGCAGGAACAGAACACAACACAACATAACGTTATTACACTCAGGCCGTTATGCGACGGCGTAAAAGAAACTTACATATTCTGATTTTGACAAGATGGTTTACAAGAGGGTACAAATGTAGGGAATAACTGGTTACTGTCTTAAAGATACTGACTTTATCCTGCGAAGGTTAGAATGGCGAATGCAGCCAGGCTCTGCCGAGCTGCATTAGCCATTCGACCTGAGCTTTACCACTGGGCTAACTCTCGCTCCCCGCCCCTTCCCCCCCCCCCCCCCGGGAATATATGGAACTGGAGACTCGAAACGGTGAATATATCAAATGACTTACTTGAATGTACCTCTGTCTATCTGTATCTACCTGTATTCTGAATTTCTGTCAAAAAGACAACTAGATTGATTTTGGGAGAAACGCAGTCTTTATATATGAAAGCCATTTTCATTAAAATGTCAAAACCTTCAAGTTGTCTCAAAGTACCGGAGACGAAAAAGTCATTAGATTTCTGAATAACATACACACTGACCATAACTTGCCACTTGGAAGTGTAGTATGTAACCGTGGTAAATCTCATTTTAGTAGTAGTCACTAACCAGGGTCGGGACATAGCCCAGTGGTAAATATCACTGTAGTAGTCATTAACACTAACCAGGGGGCTTGACGTAGCCCAGTGGTACATCTCACTGTAGTAGTCATTAACACTAACCAGTGGGCTTGACGTAGCCCAGTGGTAAATATCACTGTAGTAGTCATTAACACTAACCAGGGGGCTTGACGTAGCCCAGTGGTACATCTCACTGTAGTAGTCATTAACACTAACCAGGGGGCGGGACGTAGCCCAGTGGTAAATCTCACTGTAGTAGTCATTAACACTAACCAAGAGGCGGGACGTAGCCCAGTGGTACATCTCACTGTAGTAATAGTTATTAACACTAACCAAGGGGAGGGACGTAGCCCAGTGGTACATCTCACTGTAGTAGTCATTAACACTAACCAAGGGGCGGGACGTAGCCCAGTGGTACATCTCACTGTAGTAGTCATTAACACTAACCTGGGGACGGGACGTAGCCCAGTGGTAAATCTCACTGTAGTAGTCATTAACACTAACCAAGGGGCGGGACGTAGCCCAGTGGTACATCTCACTGTAGTAGTGGTCATTAACACTAACCAGGGGGCGGGACGTAGCCCAGTGGTACATCTCACTGTAGTAGTGGTCATTAACACTAACCAAGGGTAGGACGTAGCCCAGTGGTACATCTCACTGTAGTAGTGGTCATTAACACTAACCAAAGGGCGGGACGTAGCCCAGTGATACATCTCACTGTAGTAGTGGTCATTAACACTAACCAAAGGGCGGGACGTAGCCCAGTGGTAAAGCGCTTGCTTAATGCGGGGTCGGTCTCGGATCGATTCCCGTCGTTGGGCCCAACTGTAGTTGCATTTGTATTTTTTTTTTACATTTTCATCCTAGGATATGATGTTATATTTATATGGCAAGGCGACATTGTACCTTTAATGACATTAATGTGTGTCGTTAAATAAACATTTCATTATCTCCTTCACTTTTAGTTATTAACGAATATCCCTGACAGAACGTTTGATAGGAAATGTCCGATATATAAGCGTTATCTGATAGTGTCAAATTGTTTGACATTTCCAGTTGACTATGGTCTGTGAGAACCGGTTGCCACTATTACCTCTGTCAGGATAATTTAATAAATGTCACGCAGATCAGTTATACGCTGTTTGACAACCATTCTCGGTGACTTAACGTTTAAAGTTAAAGTTTGTTTTGTTTAACGACACCACTAGAACACATTCATATATTAGTCATCGGCTGTTGCATGTCAACCATTTGGTAATTTTGATATCTAGTCTTAGAGAGGAAACCCGCTATATTTTTCCATTAGTAGCAAGAGATATTTCATATGTACTATCCCACAGACAAGATAGCACATACCACGGCCTATGATATACCAGTCCCGCTGGAACGAGAAATATCCCAACGGGGATCGACCCTAGACCGACCACACATCAAACGAGCGCTTTACCACTGGCATACGTCCCGCCCCAAACACGTAATCTTCTTATATGTAATCTTAGAGGTAATCAGCTACAGTGGATCTTTTATATGCACTTTCCCACAAACAGGACAACACATACAACGGCCTTTGATATACCAGTCAAGTGCGTGGGTTCGATCTTATGAACCAAGCGCCTCAGGCGAACGCTCTAGTCCAGCGTTTAAGGCCAAGTACTGAGTTCGCATCCGAGTACCCACTCCCAGCGAAGAATGGAACTTTGAAAACTATCAAGAAATAGATTTTAAAAGTTTTTGACTGATACAATTTTGAACATACTATGGCAGTGACCTTTGTTCAACACCGCAACTCTGTGGTACAGCGCTTGCCTGATGCGCGATCGATCTAAAATCGATTCCCTTCGGTGGACCCATTGGGCTATTTCTTGTTCCAGCCAGTGCACAACGACTGGTATATCAAATGCCGTGGTATGTGCTATCCTGTCTGTGGGATGGTGCATATAAAAGATCCCTTGCTGCTAATCGAAAAGAGTAGCCCATGAAGTGGAGACAGCGGATTTCCTCTCTCATTATATGTGGTCCTTAACATATGTCCGACGCCATATAACCGTAAATGAAATGTGTTGAGAGCGTCATTAAATAAAACATTTCCTTCTGTTCAACACGTATGGCACATTGGATATAACTTGTATTATTACCCGATATAACAGTACAAATAACCTGATATTGCCCTCAGTGACGGTCAATAACACACACATTTATTTATTTCGTGCTTATATCCAATTAAGGTTCAAATACGCTGTCCTGGGCACACACGTCAGCTATCTGGGCTGTCTGTTCAAGACAGTGGATTAGTTGTTAGTTGGTTAGTGGTTAGTGAGAGAGAAAAGGGTGTAGTGGCCTTACACCTACCCATTGAGCCCTTAAGAACGCGCTCTGGTTTGGAGCCGGTACTGAGCTGCGAACCCTGTACCTACCAGCCTGTAGTCCAATGGCTCAACCACTGCGCTACCGAGGCCGGTACACACACACAGGTATGCATTTAGATATATATATATAGTGTGTGTGTGTCTGTGTGTGTGTGTCTGTGTGTGTGTGTGTGTGTGTGTGTGTGTGTGTGTGTGTGTCTGTGTGTGTGTGTGTGTCTGTGTGTGTGTGTGTCTGTGTGTGTGTGTGTGTGTGTATGTCTGTCTGTGTGTGTGTGTGTGTGTGTGTGGTGGAAATACACTTAATAGGCAATAGGAGTGATACAAAGTTATATAATTTGAATATATAAATAAAAGCGCTTTGTTGTCGAATTTCCTGACTTTAGACAGCCAAACTAAAGGAATATTACATATTTCAAAACCAACAACCGCATAATAGCATTGTTAGTATTAACTAATCATGGTCATAGCCGGGAAATAGGCGTGGGCGTGTGTGGATTAGCAGTTTTGTATGTACCAGAGATATAATATTATATATGTTGTGTTAATTAAATGTTATGTGACAAAATAATATACTACTCAAAAGAATTTAAGGGTCAGACGATATTTTCGACATTATTTTCTGAATGTCAATTATATTAGCTAGACCATAATGTCACGCATGGTATTGTTCCATTTTGATGAAAGTGGGTCTAAGCAACCCATAAATGAATTAAAATCCACTGTCATTAACACTGTCGACTAGTTCTAATGGCGAAAACATGCTTACATTTGCACGTAAATTAGGGCGAAAGCGAAAGATCTGCTAAGTGCCCATAACTTGCTTTTTCACAAAGCGCTTCATTTGCACGCTTTGCATGTGTATTCCATGTTCCCAATGCTGAATTTCCGTATAATTGGAGCTTGCGTTCGTGTAAGGTGCACACTCCAAATTCGACAATGGTACGACTTCAACTGACTATCGAAGATCGAGGAAGGGCTATTTCTTGGCTTCAGGATGGCAATACGCAAAGAAATGTTGCTCTGAGACTTGGTGTCAGTCAGAGTGTCGTTGGCCGACTGTGGCAACGATACCAAGCAACGAATTCTGTTCGAAATCGTCCACGTTCGGGAAGACCCCGAAGCACTACAAATAGAGAGGACCGCTACATCACCAATATGGCTCTACGTCAACGCACAACCACTGCACGCCGATTACGTGACAATCTGCGGACTGCGACTGGAACTCGAGTGTCTGATCAAACCATACGCAATCGTCTGAGAGCCAATAATCTACGCTGCCGTCGCCAGGCTGTTCGACCACCACTCCTACCACTTCACAGAACGGCCAGACGTCACTGGTGCACGCTTCATCTGCGGTGGCAAAGTTTTCAGTGGCGTCGAGTGATGTTCACTGATGAGTCCAGGTTTAGTCTCCAGTTCAACGACGGTCGGGTTCGTGTCTACAGACGTCCTGAGGAGCGCTTCGCTGACGTTAACGTTAGACAACGTCACCGGTTCGGTGGTGGCAGCGTCATGGTGTGGGGCGGCATCTCTATCCACCACAGGACCCCCCTCTATGTGGTGGATGGCTATCTGAATGGAATCCGCTATCTGAATGAGATTATCCGGCCGTTGGTTCTCCCAGGCCTTCAGCAGATTGGCGGCGGGGCAGTTCTGCAGGATGACAATGCCAGACCCCACCGCGCCAGGGTGGTAACGGACTTTCTCAGACAACAAGGTATCGCCAGGATGGATTGGCCAGCATATTCGCCTGACTTGGCCCCAATAGAGCACGCCTGGGACGAATTAGGCAGGAGAGTTCGGGATAACCATGCCCCTCCGGCCAACCTTCATGATCTGGGTCAACGTCTTATGGCAGAGTGGCAGGCCATTCCCCATGAGTTCTTCAAACGTCTGATCAACAGCATGAGGCAACGATGTGTCGAGTGTATTCGCGCCAGGGGTGGATTCACACACTATTAAACGAATGTTCTAATGTGTAAAATCCATGTTTGACAACCTTCAACTTTGACAGCATGTCATGTGACTTTCTTGTATACAGTGACGTTTATTTGTGGGTTTTTTGTAAATATGTAACAATAAATAAAAAATTTGGTGTAGTTTACATCATCAGTCTAATACACTCTGAAACTTATTTGGTTATAAATTTTTGACCCTTAAATTCTTTTGAGTAGTATACATTTAAAAGAGTTGCCAAAATATATATTGTACCCCTTCATTACTAAGCTATTAAAAACAACTGGTAACTAATTTTGAAACAGTGATATATACATTTAAAAGATGAGCAATTTTCTATTTTCATATGTACCGTAAATAACATTATACAGGTAGATGTCATGTTAAATGAAATGTTATGTGACAAAATAATATATTTAAAAGAGCTGCCGAAACATATATTGTACCCCTACATCAGTAAGCTATTAAAAGCAAATGGTAACTAATTTTGAAACAGTAATAGCAGATACTTCATGTGTATACATTTCATATATAAATGCTTACATGTCCGTCCCTTCCTTTCCTTAAAAAATGATTTTAATTAAAACAAAATGCTTCTCCTTTTAAAGTCGCACACCCTAGTTTCAACCCGTAAAAATGGACATTAAGTTTAGTTAATCTACAAACCTGTATCACATTTGGATAAAGTTACAACAAAGTGAAACAAGAGTATGTGTCGTTGAAACGGGAAATATCCTTAAAAATAGGCTATAACTCGACTCTATAACCGTTACTTCTCAGACGCACGTGTGTTTTTAAAAATATGAAAAATACATTTTGTGGTATTAGAAACACCAGGATGGCCAGAAACACTTTGGTTGTACAGAAATGGATTATCTAAACAATAAAATATATGTAATGTTTGATTTCAGCGTTCATAAACGGCTCTAATAGTGAACAATATGAATTAGTGTTTAAAAGCTAGGATATGTCACTTTAACAAGAAATAGTAATTCTAAGCCATGGAAACAAAACACCCTCAACACACAGAAAAAGAAGGAAGGAAGGAAATGTTTTATTTAACGACGCACTCAACACATTTTATTTACGGTTATATGGCGTCGGACATATGGTTAAGGACCACACAGATATTGAGAGAGGAAACCCGCTGTCATAACTTCATGGGCTACTCTTTTCGATTAGCAGCAAGGGATCTTTTATATGCACCATCCCACAGACAGGATAACACATACCACGGCCTTTGATATACCAGTTGTTTTGCACTGGCTGGAGCGATAATAGCCCAATGAGCCCACCGACGGAGATCGATCCCAAACCAACCGCGCATCAAGCGTCCCGTCCCTGAAAAAGAAAGAAAGAAAAAGAAGAAAAACAAACAACAAAACAACAAACAAAAGACCCCAACCAGTGGCGGATCCAGAAAATCCATTTAGGGGGGCCCCAATGAGGTGGAATGCCAAGGGAACTGTGAGGGAGGTTTGGAGGGGGATCGTAAAACAATGAAAATCAATATATAATAAAATTATAACTGTCATCCCTACCCTACATATATATATACACATGTATATATCTATAAATATAAAGAAAGAAAATAATTTTTGAAAAAGCTACCACGCTCCCTCTTCCCCCCCCCCCCCCCCATCTAAAAAACAACAAAAACAACAAAACAACATGAAAACCCAACAACTACAAAAAACAAAAAAACAACCCACATTGAACCAAACCACATTGAACCACAGAGTAAAGCCAAACGATATTTGGTGATTCTGTCATATAAGAAACCCGCTATATTTTTCCATTAGTAGCAAGGAATCTTTTATATACACCATCCCACAGGCAGGATAGTACATATCATGGCCTTTGATATACCAGTCGTGGTGCACTGGCTGGAACGAGAAATAGCCCAATGGGCCCACTGACGGGGATCAATCATATGTATATAAAGAATCAGGGTATTGCAGTAGCGGATTTTTTCCTGGTAGACAGAATTATGGCTCTTTTAAACTAAACAGGGCACTTTGTCCAAATATTTTCTGGAATGCAACTGCTCCACAACCATTGTCTCCCTTCAACCAAGATGGGTAGTGTAGTGGTTAAGGCTGGTGAGTGCTGGGTTCGCATCCAGGTACCAGTTACCACACAGAGCGAGTTTAATGACTTAGTTGGTATGTGTAAGACCACTAAAACCGACTTATCTCTAACTAACAACTAACCACTAGAAAAAACAGATCAGATAGCTGCGGTGTGTGTCTGCCCAGGACTGCGTGCTTTAACCTTACTTAAATATAAGCACAATTATAATTTAAAAATGTATGAATGTGTCTCTGCTAGGCACGGCCCTTTGTTGACAGATATATAGGTCCGGTATATATTTTATCTTATGCTAGGGTTCAGACTGCCAACTGTAACGACGAAGTTGACCAACTCCCCGATCTCACGACTTTTACGACTGTCCAGTTGATAGTCTGAGCACTCTTACAACTCGATTCTCGTCGCATACAGCTCCTACGACCGATTAGTTGTTATTCTGAGTGCACCACAACAGTCGTAAGTTGGCTGTCTGAGCCTTGCACTACACACAGGAAGACACATACCACCGACTTAAAAAGAACCCCCCCCCCCCTATACGTGACGTAATTACGTCGGTCATCTGACTGACAAATCAGCAATCGTCTTACCTGTCCATTGTTATTATTCCCGCCGTTAAAAAAACGCCACCGAAGACGAGCACAACGCGAACAGCATTACCAGTGTCAGAAAGGACATAATGTGGCCTGGAAAAAACAACAATCATCATATAATGCTAGTTTCAGACTGACAACTGTCACGGTAGAGTTTGCCAACTAGCAGATTTCACGACTTCTACGAGTCTCCAGTGAGCACTCTTACAATCCGATTCTTGTCGTAAATGCAACGCCTATAACGGGTACGTTGTTTATCTGAGCGCACGTAAGTCGGGAGTTGGGGAAATTAGAATGCAACCATCGAGTTGGCCAACACCGTCGTGATAGTTCATCGCCTGATCCTAACATATCGTAACATTATTTTATATGTTTTATATCGTAACATTATTTTTAGTTTCATGTAATAAAATGTTTTAGGTGTCCAACAAGTCTATTTAGGCTAGATAGGAATATAACTTCTGTTTGATTTGTATAATTTTATGTATATTGTCATTTGACACTTTCAATAAACAATTAAATCATCATCATCATCATCATCATGGCGCACGCCTATCTTGGGCACAAGAGCTGGCCTCGGCCGGCTCCTCCGTCCAAGACAGGAAAGGGTGGGGAGGGTGAAGGAGGGGCCGCCTGCACTGGCAGGTGCAAGGGAGCACCAGCAAGGTTGGTAACAGGCGGAGAGTGGTAGGTGCTATGAAATTTGGAAGTCCCGTAGGATTAAGCCAAAGAGAAAGTGTGCGAATTTTTAATGAAAGACGTTTGGCGCAATTTTGATGGTTCTAAAGTGAAAGGTGGAGAGCTACATATAGGTTTTGATTTTAGTAGGCCGAGAATAGCTCGTTTTGTTTTCCATTTGAAAAGGAATCTTTTATATGCACCATCCCAGACAGATACCACGGCTTTTGACATACCGGTCGCGGTGCAATGGCGGGAACGAAAAATAGTCCAATAGGCCCACCAACGGTTATTCACCCTAGACCGACAGCGCATCAGGGGAGCGCTTTACCACATGTCTATCCCTCCCGCCCCCCCCCCCCCCCCCCCCCCCCCCCCCCCCCCCCCCCAATCACGGGAATATATGGAACTGGAGACTCGCAGCGGTGAATATATCAAATGACTTACCTGAATGTACCTCTGTCTGTCTGTATCTACCTTGATTATGAATTTCTATCAAAAAGACAAGATTGATTTTTGGGGAAAAAAGCAGTCTTTATATATGAAAGCCATTTTAATTAAAATGTCAAAACCTTCAAGTTGTCTGAAAGTACCGGACACGAAAGAAGTCATTAGGTTCTTGAATAACATATAAACTGCTCATAACTTACCACTTAGAAGTATAGTATATAACTGTGGTAAATCTCACTTTTAGTATGGTCATTAACACCAACCTAGGGGCAGGACGTAGCCCAGTGGTAAATCTCACTGTAGTAGTGGTCATTAACACTAACCAGGGAGCGGGACGTAACCCAGTGGTAAATCTCACTGTAGTAGTGGTCATCGACACTAACCAGGGGGCGGGACGTAGCCCAGTGATAAATCTCACTGTAGTAGTGGTCAATAACACTAACCAAGGGGCGGGATGTAGCCCAGTGGTAAATCTCACTGTAGTAGTGGTCATTGACACTAACCAAGGGGGGACGTAGCCCAGTGGTACACTAATTAACCAACCAGGGGGCGGGACGTAGCCCAGTGGTAAATCTCACTGTAGTAGTGGTCATTAACACTAACCAGGGGGCGGGACGTAGCCCAGTGGTAAATCTCACTGTAGTAGTGGTCATTAACACTAACCAGGGGGCGGGACGTAGCCCAGTGGTAAATCTCACTGTAGTAGTGGTCATTAACACTAACCAGGGGGCGGGACGTAGCCCAGTGGTAAATCTCACTGTAGTAGTGGTCATTAACACTAACCAGGGGGCGGGACGTAGCCCAGTGGTAAATCTCACTGTAGTCTCACTGTAGTTGTCATTAACACTAACCACGGGGCGGGACGTAGCCCAGTGGTAAATCGCACTGTAGTAATGGTCATTGAAACTAACCAAGGGGTGGGACGTAGCCCAGTGGAAAATCTCACTGTAGTAGTGGTCATCGACACTAACCAGGGGGCGGGACGTAGCCCAGTGGTAAATCTCACTGTAGTGGTCATTAACACTAACCAGGGGGCGGGACGTAGCCCAGTGGTAAATCTCACTGTAGTAGTGGTCATTGACACTAACCAGGGGGCGGGACGTAGCCCAGTGGTAAATCTCACTGTAGTAGTGGTCATTGACACTAACCAGGGGAGGGACGTAGCCCAGTGGTAAATCTCACTGTAGTAGTGGTCATTGACACTAACCAGGGGGCGGGACGTAGCCCAGTGGTAAATCTCACTGTAGTAGTGGTCATTGACACTAACCAGGGGGCGGGACGTAGCCCAGTGGTAAATCTCACTGTAGTAGTGGTCATTGACACTAACCAGGGGGCGGGACGTAGCCCAGTGGTAAATCTCACTGTAGTAGTGGTCATTAACACTAACCAGGGGGCGGGACGTAGCCCAGTGGTAAATCTCACTGTAGTAGTGGTCATCGACACTAACCAGGGGGTAAATCGGGACGTAGCCCAGTGGTAAATCTCACTGTAGTAGTGGTCATTGACACTAACCAGGGGGCGGGACATAGCCCAGTGGTAAATCTCACTGTAGTAGTGGTCATTGACACTAACCAGGGGGCGGGACGTAGCCCAGTGGTAAATCTCACTGTAGTAGTGGTCATCGACACTAACCAGGGGGCGGGACGTAGCCCAGTGGTAAATCTCACTGCAGTAGTGGTCATTGACACTAACCAAGGGGCGGGACATAGCCCAGTGGTAAATCTCACTGTAGTAGTGGTCATTAACACTAACCAGGGGGCGGGACGTAGCCCAGTGGTAAATCTCACTGTAGTAGTGGTCATTGACACTAACCAAGGGACGGGACGTAGCCCAGTGGTAAATCTCACTGTAGTAGTGGTCATTAACACTAACCAGGGGGCGGGACGTAGCCCAGTGGTAAATCTCACTGTAGTAGTGGTCATTAACACTAACCAGGGGGCGGGACGTAGCCCAGTGGTAAATCTCACTGTAGTAGTGGTCATCGACACTAACCAGGGGGCGGGACGTAGCCCAGTGGTAAATCTCACTGTAGTTGTCATTAACACTAACCAGGGGGCGGGACGTAGCCCAGTGGTAAATCTCACTGTAGTAGTGGTCATTGACACTAACCAGGGGGCGGGACGTAGCCCAGTGGTAAATCTCACTGTAGTAGTGGTCATCGACACTAACCTGGGGGCGGGATGTAGCCCAGTGGTAAATCTCACTGTAGTGGTCATTAACACTAACCAGGGGGCGGGACGTAGCCCAGTGGTAAATCTCACTGTAGTAGTGGTCATTGACACTAACCAGGGGGCGGGACGTAGCCCAGTGGTAAATCTCACTGTAGTAGTGGTCATTAACACTAACCAGGGGGCGGGACGTAGCCCAGTGGTAAATCTCACTGTAGTAGTGGTCATTGACACTAACCAGGGGGCGGGACGTAGCCCAGTGGTAAATCTCACTGTAGTAGTGGTCATTGACACTAACCAGGGGGCGGGACGTAGCCCAGTGGTAAATCTCACTGTAGTAGTGGTCATTGACACTAACCAGGGGGCGGGACGTAGCCCAGTGGTAAATCTCACTGTAGTAGTGGTCATTAACACTAACCAGGGGGCGGGACGTAGCCCAGTGGTAAATCTCACTGTAGTAGTCATTAACACTAACCAGGGGGCGGGACGTAGCCCAGTGGTAAATCAGGGGGCGGGACGTAGCCCAGTGGTAAATCTCACTGTAGTAGTGGTCATCGACACTAACCAGGGGGCGGGACGTAGCCCAGTGGTAAATCTCACTGTAGTAGTGGTCATTGACACTAACCAAGGGGCGGGACGTAGCCCAGTGGTAAATCTCACTGTAGTAGTGGTCATTAACACTAACCAGGGGGCGGGACGTAGCCCAGTGGTAAATCTCACTGTAGTAGTGGTCATTAACACTAACCAGGGGTGGGACGTAGCCCAGTGGTAAATCTCACTGTAGTAGTGGTCATTAACACTAACCAGGGGGCGGGACGTAGCCCAGTGGTAAATCTCACTGTAGTAGTGGTCATTAACACTAACCAGGGGGCGGGACGTAGCCCAGTGGTAAATCTCACTGTAGTAGTCATTAACACTAACCAGGTAGCATTATTAACACTAACCAGGGGGCGGGACGTAGCCCAGTGGTAAATCTCACTGTAGTAGTGGTCATTAACACTAACCAGGGGGCGGGACGTAGCCCAGTGGTAAATCTCACTGTAGTAGTGGTCATTAACACTAACCAGGGGGCGGGACGTAGCCCAGTGGTAAATCTCACTGTAGTAGTGGTCATTAACACTAACCAGGGGACGTAGCCCAGTGGTAAATCTCACTGTAGTAGTGGTCATTGACACTAACCAGGGGGCGTAGCCCAGTGGTAAATCTCACTGTAGTAGTGGTCATTAACACTAACCAGGGGGCGGGACGTAGCCCAGTGGTAAATCTCACTGTAGTAGTGGTCATTGACACTAACCAGGGGGCGGGACGTAGCCCAGTGGTAAATCTCACTGTAGTAGTGGTCATTGACACTAACCAGGGGGCGGGACGTAGCCCAGTGGTAAATCTCACTGTAGTGGTTAACATAACCAGGGGGCGGGACGTAGCCCACACTGTAGTAGTGGTCATCGACACTAACCAGGGGGCGGGACGGCCCAGTGGTAAATCTCACTGTAGTAGTGGTCATCGACACTAACCAGTGGGCGGGACGTAGCCCAGTGGTAAATCTCACTGTAGTAGTGGTCATTAACACTAACCAGGGGGCGGGACGTAGCCCAGTGGTAAATCTCACTGTAGTAGTGGTCATTGACACTAACCAGGGGGCGGGACGTAGCCCAGTGGTAAATCTCACTGTAGTAGTGGTCATTAACACTAACCAGGGGGCGGGACGTAGCCCAGTGGTAAATCTCACTGTAGTAGTGGTCATTAACACTAACCAGGGGGCGGGACGTAGCCCAGTGGTAAATCTCACTGTAGTAGTGGTCATCGACACTAACCAGGGGGCGGGATGTAGCCCAGTGGTAAATCTCACTGTAGTAGTGGTCATTAACACTAACCAGGGGCGGGACGTAGCCCAGTGGTAAATCTCACTGTAGTAGTGGTCATTGACGTAGCCCACTAACCAACCAGGGGGCGGGACGTAGCCCAGTGGTAAATCTCACTGTAGTAGTGGTCATCGACACTAACCAGGGGGCGGGACGTAGCCCAGTGGTAAATCTCACTGTAGTAGTGTCATTAACACTAACCAGGGGGCGGGACGTAGCCCAGTGGTAAATCTCACTGTAGTAGTGGTCATTGACACTAACCAGGGGGCGGGACGTAGCCCAGTGGTAAATCTCACTGTAGTAGTGGTCATTGACACTAACCAGGGGGCGGGACGTAGCCCAGTGGTAAATCTCACTGTAGTAGTGGTCATTGACACTAACCAGGTACGTAGCCCAGTGGTAAATCTCACTGTAGTAGTGTCCATTAACACTAACCAGGGGGCGGGACGTAGCCCAGTGGTAAATCATTAACACTAACCAGGGGGCGGGACGTAGCCCAGTGGTAAATCTCACTGTAGTAGTGGTCATTAACACTAACCAGGGGGCGGGACGTAGCCCAGTGGTAAATCTCACTGTAGTAGTGGTCATTGACACTAACCAGGGGGCGGGACGTAGCCCAGTGGTAAATCTCACTGTAGTAGTGGTCATTGACACTAACCAGGGGGCGGGACGTAGCCCAGTGGTAAATCTCACTGTAGTAGTGGTCATCGACACTAACCAGGGGGCGGGACGTAGCCCAGTGGTAAATCTCACTGTAGTAGTGGTCATTAACACTAACCAGGGGGCGGGACGTAGCCCAGTGGTAAATCTCACTGTAGTAGTGGTCATTAACACTAACCAGGGGGCGGGACGTAGCCCAGTGGTAAATCTCACTGTAGTAGTGGTCATTAACACTAACCAGGGGGCGGGACGTAGCCCAGTGGTAAATCTCACTGTAGTAGTGGTCATTAACACTAACCCAGGGGGGGCGGGACGTAGCCCAGTGGTAAATCTCACTGTAGTATTAACACTAACCAGTAGCCCAGTGGTAAATCATGTAGTAGTGGTCATTAACACTAACCAGGGGGCGGGACGTAGCCCAGTGGTAAATCTCACTGTAGTAGTGGTCATTAACACTAACCAGGGGGCGGGACGTAGCCCAGTGGTAAATCTCACTGTAGTAGTGGTCATTAACACTAACCAGGGGGC